>NW_018165167.1:170434-225092 GCF_001263595.1 Phalaenopsis equestris
AAAGTAACTCACCCACCTATGTTGAATATCTTTTTCTAAGAAAAGTACTTTTTGATTTTCATCTTTAATACACTTTACTTGAGTTAAATCTTTACTTTTCTTTTCTCTTTGTTTGGCTAGTTTATACATATATTTTTCACCCTCCTTAGTATCTAATCTATTATAAAGATCATTAAAAGCAGAATTTTTAGCATCACAGATTGTTCTTTTAGACTCCCTGCGAGCCGTTTGATATTTTCTCCAGTTCTTTAAGCTTTTACATTTTAACCAATTTTTATAACATAACTTCTTATATTTTATCTTTTCTTGCACATTATTATTCCACCACCAACTATTTTTATTTGTAAATATTTTTTCTTTTGATTCTCCAAGCACATCTTTTGCTACTTGTTTAATAGTATTTGTTACTTTATCTTACATCACATTTGCTTCTTCATGAATATCCCAAATTTTGAAATCTTGAATTTTACTCATAAAATTAATTTTATTTTTATCTTTTAAGTTTCTCCATCTAATTCTGCAATGATGAGTCCTAGTATTTTTTATTTTACAACTCTTAATCTTAAAATCTAAAACTAATAAACGATGTTGGGTATTTAAATTTTCACTTGGAATGACTTTACAATCATTACAATCACGACGATCTCTTCTTCTTATAAGAAAATAATCAATTTGTGTTTTATTAGATCCACTCTTATAAGTAATAAGATGTTCATCCCTTTTCTTGAATAAAGTATTAGTAATAACAAAATCAAACGCTAAAGCAAAATCTAAAATAACTTTACCTTCTTCATTAGTTACTCCAAAACCGTAGCCACCATGAATATTTCTGAAATCTTCTACCACTCTACCGACATGTCCATTTAAATCTCCTCCAATAAAAATTCTTTCTTCAAGAGGTATCATTTGTATTAAGTCTTCTAAGTCATTCCAAAATTTATCTTTAGACTCTGTATCTAAACCTACTTGAGGAGCATAAACACTTATAATATTAAAAATCTTAGTATCAATGATAATCTTAAGGGCTATAATTCTATCACAAACTCTATTAATTTTTACAACATTATCTTTCAAACTCTTATCTATAATTACACCTACACCATTTCTAGTGCGACTCTTACCAGAATACCAAAGTTTAAAACCTAAATTATCAATCTCCTTAGCCTTTTCTCCCACCCACTTAGTTTCTTGAATACATAAGATATTAATTTTTCTATGAATCATAATATCAACTAATTCCATTAATTTACCATTGAGAGTGCCTATATTCCAAGATCCTATCCTAATATTAGTTTCATTAGTTTCATGGACTAACTTCTTTACCCGCATTCGCCCGTAATGTGGGAACCCTTGCTTATTTAACACTACACCCGGGCGCCGGTGTAGCGGCCCTTGCACACTTTTCACTGTATTCAGGCTATACAGCGCGTCGCTTCCAGGGGACGCCCTAGCACTTACACAATGATCAAAAGGATTCATGTCATGATTTTTTCGACAAGTTTTACGCTGGCTGTCGACTACCTAACGCAACCCTCCACGTTTCTCATCCGGGCTTGGGACCGGCAACAGCAGTGTTAAATATGAAAACATTTTGGCAGCCTCCCTGCGTCATCTCCATTTAGGGGGCTACATCGGGGGTCTTGGTCTGCCCGCCATGCAAAGAAATGCGTGTGTCGAACTTCAAAAATGCAACATGATCCCCCACCACACTAAAAAAAGCTTGTACGGATGTCACTCGTGCAATCTAAGGTATCTGCAATGTGTTTCCCCACCATCTCAAGAAATATACGTACTAGTACTTAATTTAGAATTATCTATTGCGTCTCAATCATCGCGTGCGAGCTTCATCCCACCATGCTAAGAAAAGCATGCATAGGGATCTCTTCGACGCATCAAACGAGCCATTTTGTCCACCGAGCCACAAGTGTTGCATACGAGTTCTACCCCACCACGTTAAGAAATGTGTGTATAGGGTTCCACTGAATGTGCCAAATGCGTTGCGAGAGTTATTTCAAGAGTTGAGAGTGTTATACCTTCCATGCAGTGAGGCGGCGAGTTGAACCTATACAAGTGTCAAATACACACACCCCCTTCCCTTTTGCTTAAGCAACTAGAACGACCACCATTAAACATTCATGGGCCCTTACATATGGACTTCCTTTATAAAAAATAGCCATATATGTTAATATTTAGAGCTTATAGATCCACAAAGTTATGTTTGCCCTCAAACAAAGCAACTGATGCAAACTATAGGCCGAACAAAAATCTAAATCTCATATTCGACCCGAGCAAAAATAACTAAAATGTAAAATACCACAGAACTATAAATCACACTTTTTTATTTTTTATTTTTTACTTTAATGTTGATGTTGAAGTGGTCGAGCAAGTTGAATGCAGTGGAAAAACTAATGTGCTGATAGGAAAGTAAGGTTCTGTGTGAGGGGATGGTTGGCTAGACTTCTTGGTGAATTAATCTAAATTACATACATCGTGCCATCAACCTGTCGTTTTCACGGTGCTCGCTCGTTTCGATCACATAACATATCTCCTTGGAAAAGTTTTATGTTCTGGATACACTCGCGAAGTTCATTTTGTGATCGGAGGCTGTATGAGCAACTTCGACGATGGCAAAATGTTTTAGGTTCAAATTGAGCACTTTACTCTGGCAGTATGTTGATTTCTCCTTGTTTATTGTATTTGATCATAGAAGAACCTTCTTTGGGTAATTTCGATGTTTTGATTGCAACAGAGGAGTCATGCCTAATTGACTTGCCTTGTGAAGTATATGTGAGGGTCAACATTTTCCACTTGCAATGAATAGATATCAGTATCAAGAACTTTAACTACAATGCTATATGTATAAGGGCATTCTTGTCTCTTTATTTGCCGAATTGATCCAAAATTTTCATAATCAAATGCGAGTGTGACAACCTTCCAAACTCCTAAAAAAAGACTTATGATTCATGTAATAGAATAATGTTGTGAAGGGTTTGATAATTGTAATTTTATATGCATACTTTGGCTTGTAAATGAACCAATATAGTTGATGAACAACTGGATCATGACTCAATTAATACTTGATCAAGCTCGCGGAAATTAGTAAATAAATAAGTTTGAACATTTTTAAAAACCTCAAAGATTAAATGAGCCAGACATACGTATGATTCAACTTGTTTATTTATGCTCACAGACAAACTCGTTTTTATTCAAAAGGTAACTTTTAAAATATTCTAAAGTTATATGATATATTTTTTAAATAAAATTTGATTAACTAAAATTTATTTACTTGTATTTTTAATAGAAACATATTATAATTTAATATCAATATAGATATTAATTTAATGCAAATACATGTTTCTTTATTTCAATGAATTAGTTTGTGAATGCTTATTATATTAATTAATTACAAGAAAATTTATTTGGAACTTATATTATTATCTTATTTAATTGGTGTGAAACACTTGAATTCTATTTCAGAATTTATTTGATTTCCATTTGTTTAGATTTATACAAATATTTTTTAATAACTTGATATAAAAAGTTAAGCACTCATTCAAATTTTAGTTTATTTATTAACTTGTTGAATAACTTGTCTAATTAAAATAAACAAGCTTGAAAACTTTAATGAAGCCAAGTATTAACATACCTGTGAAAGCTCGGCTCAAGCTCAATTCAAACATAAATAGCTTATAATATGACCAAGCCAACTCTAATACAAGGCATATTCGGTTCAATTACAGCCCTAGGCACCCTATAGGTCTGGAGGATGTTATACCTTGGAAATATGAGATATGATAAACTTAACTTGCTAAGCAAACCTTAGGAATTAAGGGTCAAGTTTGGATATTTTGTATTGCAGATCTATTGTTATGTGATATTTTAAATTTTATTAAAGCAATGGAAATACTAGCAGTCTATTCAATGGAATTGAGCATTTGACTCATGAAAAGAAAGGAAAGAACTACAACTTAAATAACTAATTTTCAAGCCCAAAGAATACCACTGGTGATGTTCACCAATCAACTTAGTTAGATTTTGTGAGGGTATGATAACAACAAACGAACATGCGAGGAAATCTCATTGGGCATCTTCTATTAATTAAGATTGAGATATAAATGCAAGGTATAGGACATCCATTAAAATTAGTAAGTGGTACTAGTAACAATATATATTACCATAATAAATATAGCACTGCATCCCTTATGGCAAGAACTATAAAAAATGTCAACTACTTAGTAATAATTATTATGTAATCAAGTTATTAAATAATCTTATAGCTAACTCATGTATGAGCATCCCATCATATTTATTTATTTATCAGTGATGAATTATTTTATTACATAAATTTATATTATTGTAGCGGACACCTTATAGTGCCCTTAATAAGATATGATTTTTCAACAAAGTAGTGGAAACTGCTTCAATCTTCATAAAGTTGCAGATATGCAAGCCTCTTAGCCGGTATAGCCTTTAATATCAATATAAGGCTACTATAGATAATAACATTCATTAAGCATATATTATATAATTTTTAAGTGATCATAAGGAATAACAAAGGAAATGTTGGATATGATGGGCATTTAAATCAGTATTTTTAAAGTGCAAAGTACATTGCAATGCAAATGGACTTTTTTATTTTAATTTCTTAAATTGTAGAACCTAGTGTTATTTTTACTAATTAGAGCGCAAATAACTTATACATCATATATACAAATATACATATAATAACCATTTTATTTAACGAAGTTTAAATGATTGTAATACTTTTAAAACATAAAATGATATATTCAATAATAATAATATTCATCAATTAGAAAATTTAAAGAATGACGTGATGAAATGATATTTAATAATCAAGAATATTTGTGAAATTGAGTCCCATAAGCGTTTGAGAGATAGATGCATTGTTAAGTGAGAGAATGAAGATGTGGCGTCACCAAGAAGTGTGTGGAGGATACATCAAGGTTCATTTTTTAGAAGAAGCATGATCAGGGAGCCTCTAGCAGCTGCAACTGGAGCCCAACGGGAAGTGAAAAAGATTATTAGTGGATGTGAAAGTGTGCAAATGAGAATCACTGTGAATCAACTTACACTAATGAGAGAATGAAGGGCCCACAACCTCTATAAGGATTCTATTATGGATTTGCTGGATCGATTCTATAAAAATGGCTCATTCTATTTATTATCTTAAAACCATTAATGCTTCATATATTGTTGACCTATATGAGATCTTAAAAACTACTATGTGTGATTGTGATGTGTGCATGGAAAATTTTACATGTAAAGTTGGTAGTAAACTTGTTTTAGCTCCATTGCTCCCCCTCAGACTGACATTTGAATAGAAGTCGTCAATCATTGTCTAGGAAAATATAATGTTTGGTAGAAAAGAATATAAAACAATGAGTTCTCGCTTTATCTCAAGTTAAGTTTGCTTATAATGAATCTATAACCAAAATATTCGTAGATGTCCTTTTCAGATTGTGTAGGGCTAGAGTCTCATCGTTTAGTTTAATTAGACTTTCATAGCTGTTACTTCTGAATATAATATTGATGCAGATAAACAAATTGATGAAGTAAAAGAAAAATGTATCAGGTTTGTGAAATAAATGTGATGAAAAATATACATTATCAAAAACAAGCTAATAAAGCTTGCACCTTAGTTTCCTTCAAGGAAGGCAACCACTTAATGAGTCATTTATAAAAGACACATTTGTTTTCTTATTTTTTTTTCTAAACTTAAGCCAAAAATTGATTATTTAGAGTCATTAAGCATATGGGGGAAAAAAAGACTTATAAAATGGATTTGCTAGAGCATCTGATTATTTTGGACAACTTTAGTATGGTTCGCTTTTTACCCTATTATGAATGTGAAGGGAAACTAAACATCAAGGAGAGTCTTCTCCTACTCGGCGAACTTGACATGGTTTGGTGAGGGTATTTTTTTTTTATTTGTTTTTTTATCATGATTCTTTTTTAATCCTATCACTTATCGGGGGCAGTTTAGTTATCAAGGACCTAAGACTATATGGTGTATATGGTGGTTGCTTATAAATAAATAGTCATGTTGGAGTGGTAGGTTATTTTTAAAGAGTTTTGATTTGAATTTATCCTGAGAGAGTTTTTTGGAGGATCTCCTGGTCTAGGAGAGGTAAGAAGGAGCCATATTAGAGTCAAAGATTTCACTAAGGTTGATTGCCTAGATCTCCCCTAGATCTTCCTTGATACTTTTTTTGGTTGGAAAAAGCTCCGAGGCAGTCTTCTAAGATTGCCAACAATCAATCTTATTCACAAAAATATATTTTTAGCCATCTTCCTTGCTTCTTTTTTGTAGAATCGAGTCAAGGCAGGATCAATAATCAACAATTAGGAGCTGGGTATGGGTGTAAATAAAATTCCTCTAGCATGGGACAATTAAATGCTTCTTGAATCAAGAAGTTCTTACATCATGTTCTCTATTTTCTAAACTTGTTAATCTCAACAATTGGATTTTCATATAAACATTTTACTGCTGTTTAACTGGATTTTGTTGAAAGTTGGTTGCTGATGGGAATTCCAGCCACTTCCAAGCAAGAATTCCTTGCCAATTATTCTGTTTAAGCTAGTTGAGTCGAATACGGGTAATCTTTTCCAGGACTTTAGCCTGCAGAGGTGAAACACATCACATCCTATTCAAGACCTAATCAGGTCTCAAGGCTAATGAATTAGTAACCTACACCTACAGACATTTTATGCACATACCTAGTTAAGGAAGAAATCGAGATAGTAAGACAATTTATGGATTTCATTTTGGGTGTATAACACGGAATCAAGTCTTATATTCAGGGAATAGAGTTATGAATCAAGCAATGAATTTTCTTTGGAGTTACTGAGATCCAAGGCCTTGATAATCCTATTTTAGAATACTTCTATGGGTCGAGGGAAAGGGGGAGATTTGCGATAAATCCTGTCCTTGTTCCTTTAAATCACATCATGAGGCATTGAAAGATTTGCAATGTTTGAGGGAAGATGGTTCGAGCAAAGGCAGGGTTAGGTTTCCTAATTAGATTGGGCGAACTATTTGGTTCACACACACACACACACACACACACACACACACACACACACTTACATACACATACATATATATTCACTTTTAGTTCTGCCACGTACCCCGACCTGTTGGTTGGCATCCACGTTATAAGACCCCTCAAGTCGGGGGTTCAAATTCCCTCTGACACAGTTGGCCTTAAGGAAGGAGGTGGTACTCAAATTGTTTGACATGTTAGGGGTGACTGGAGACTCGTATAATAGCTTTTGGTCATTCCTTTAAAAAACAAATATTCACTTTTACTTTTAAGTGTGATTTTTTTAAATTGTTATAATAACAACTCTAGGCATTGAACATGGGCGACTAGGTGACTACATGGTGCCTTTCTAGATGAGGCTCTTGAAGATGGTGAGCATCCCTTTAGCAATCAAGCTTAGGTATCAGCATACTCTTTTCATTAAAATGCCTTTTATGTGCATGCGGAGACGTCTTTCTTTTTCTCCTTTTTTTTGTGTTTCTCAAAGGTATGGTCCATAGTAGTTGTAGATATAAGTGTGAATATCGTGAGCTTTTGATTGTATTAGCTAAATAAATTTTTAGTAATTTTGATGCTGATGAAGATTGAAGTTTTTATGTAAACTATATATTGCCTCTCATGAGCTAGTAGTGAACATCGGACAAGCTCGAACTGAATGTGGTTGATAGATGACTCTGTTATGATACTTTGTGGGCAATATTAGTAGAAAACAAACTTCAATACAATATAGTTAGCATTTATGAGCTCAACTTGAGTCTGCCAACTTCTATTGCCATTAGTTGCAAGATAACATTGTTCGCTCTTCATGGGACAAAAACTATATAGAGGCGGTTTTCATTTTATTGCCTAGTGGCTTGAAACGTTAATTAAATATGCATTGAAAGAATGTCACATGGCTTTTCAGAGACTTTTTTAAAAACTTTAATTTACTCAAGTATTTTACGACTCTAAATGGTTAGATTTTTGCATTTTTTAAGTCCCAGTCTATCAAATCCCACTTGATTTTGAAAACCCGAAGCTGAGAAAATCACAATCCTTTTGTTAATAAAACTATTGTCATGAAGTCTAATGCAAAGCATTACTTTCTTGTGATTATTATATTGAAAATCTAGCGTGTTAAAACTGAAAGTTTATTTTTGATTTTTTTTCCCAGATACTTTTCCTATGAACACTTCTATGTGATATACTGCAAATTCTGGGAGCTGGACACGGATCATGATTTTCTGATCGATAAGGAAAACCTTATTAGATATGGAAATCATGCACTTACATATAGGATTGTCGAACGAATCTTCTCGCAGGTTATCCATATGTTTATTTGGCTTAATTTCAGCAGAAACAAAATACCTTCCAGCTGGATTTCAGATGATTCTGTTATCCTGGTTATTGTTTTTTGTTGTTTGTTGTATTCTTTGTTTGAAATTTCAAGTGAAATGAATATCCAGGTTCCTAGGAAGTTCACAAGCAAGGTAGAAGGAAAAATGGGATATGAAGACTTTGTTTATTTTATCCTTGCTGAAGAAGATAAATCATCTGTGCCTAGCCTTGAATACTGGTAACTTATGGCTTAGTGGCATCTGTTTCTTCGTCTGATGACTTTAATACCCTTACCTTGATTATTAATTTAACTTTATCAATGTTAATTCACCCTTTATGCTTGATAATTTAAGTTATTTCTTAAAGAAGTTTTTTTTATATTCTGTTATCACTTAACTCCATATTGAATTATCGCTCTCGTTGTCTTTCTCAGTTACTCATGGTTGACAACGTTATAAGGAATACTCATTACTACTGTTTGATTTTCCTACCTCATAGTCCAGGTTTTCAACAGACTTCTTACTTTGTGTTCTTCTTTTTTACTTTATTGTTTCTTTAAGCTTGAAGATCAAGATTAGAAGTAGAGAGGCTAGAGTAACTGATGGAGAATGGATCTTGAAGATGTAGGCAACCTTGAAGCACCTTGAAGGCTGAAGGCATCTTGAAACTGATGGAGATAGAAAATTGGTTTCATAGAAAAGTTGTAGAGGAGTTTAGGGTCAGCCTGAAGTTGATGGGTTTGCCAAGAAGAGAGTGGGCTGTTATGGTGTCAGGAAAGTTGTAGGGAATTTGGGAGAGTGTTGGAGGGCTTGGATGTGGGTTGCTTAGGGTTTGGATGGATGGAACCTGAGATTCCTTCAGGGTTTATGTTAAAGAGGGTAAGGGTTTGGTATGTAGGGAGGGTGTTGGATGCTTGGAGAGCTTTCGGGGTTTTTATGGATGCTTTATGGTTTTGGGGAGGTGTCAGGGTATGCTGGAGGCTAGGGATTGAGAAAAAATAAAAAAAATAAAAAACTGAGAGCTCTTTGGTGAAAAGAAGGAAAGTAGAAGAGGCAGTTAAGGGATAAAAACATTGACTCCTGACGTCCAAATGTTGGATTGACCATGAAGTCTTTTCCAATTTTGAAGATCAACCACTAAGCCTTACTCCCCATTCATACAGAATTAAACATGAGTTTTATTCAACCACTAATCCATTTTCACTATTTCTACAGAATTAAACATGAATATTATTCAACATCTAATCCTCTCACAATTTAGACAGAATCGAACATGAATTTTTTTCAATAATCAAGAGTTCTTTTAACGTTACATTGTCTTGCTATTTCAAAAGAGCAAGCAAGAAAATCGCTAAACTCTCCTTGATTTGTAAATTAATAATGTGATTGCAATAAACAAGAGGGAAAATAAACAAATAAGTCAATCAAAACATGTAATATTTAATTAAACCTTATTTAGAAGGTGAGTGATTCCAATTTGCGAGCAATGTTCAATCATTCTTCTTCCTTGATTTGGAGAGGCCAAATCTTGGAACTTAAATGAAATTTTGGTTCTCTTTTTCATCACTTAGAAAGCGAGATAGAGGGGGGGGGGGGGGGCAGCCATGCACACATGAAAAGTAGAGGTATTGAATGCTTGAATATATCCATCAAAGGCTAACCACTTAAGCTTGTGTTATAGTTTGTGTTGTTGGTGATAACGATGATGCTTCCTCCGTCTTAATATAATCCTCTTATTTATGTTTTGATTTTTTTTTGAAGGGTTAATATAATAACCTCTTGAAAATATAATAGTAATGTTATGTACACCCCTTTCCAAACCTTACATAAGTTGGAGCTTCTTGCAGCAGCCACTCTCTTTAAAAAAAAATCTAGATAGAACAATGTAATTGCAAATGATGCAATTTCATTCAATATAACTCTCAACATATTACCTATAGACTTTGCTAAGGTAGTTTTCCCATGCCATATGCTTTTTCTATAAAGATGGGAGACATTCTGTTGAACATGTGTTGTAAATATATAGTCCTAATTTTGCACATTTTCACTTTACAAAGTTCACGTGTACCTTAGATTCTTAACCACGACATTTTGCCTCGAGCATACGTTTTAATTAAATTGAAGCTGAATTGGTTAAGTTGTCTAGCATGTTAAGGTTTGGCATATCTAAATTCTTTAACAAACCTTTTACTTAATAGCTTTTTTTTTTAATTTTTTTTGAACTAGCACCAAAACTAGTTAGGTGGGTAAGTTGCCTGGTCTAGGTTGGAAATCACTATTTTATTATATTGTTTGCCAATTCTACCCCTTTCCTTTTGTTCTCTTGGATGTTTTAGTAAAACCACTCTGAAGAAAGATTATCCCATATGAGATGGATGTTGATGATTAACACACAAAATCAAGCATCATATTTTTTTTAATGCCAAATTAGCATATAAGAGAGATTTCCCTTCATAAGATCCCTATAAGGGCTTAATATACGAGTTTTGTTAAACTGACAATTGACCCAAAATTTCCTTCAAACTGCTTAAAACATGAGAATGGTGATATAGCAAGACCAATTGGTCTGAAACAATCCTTCAAAGTGTGAGAAATGATCTAACTATACATGTGACATTTCAAGTTAGTTTGAGAAATTGGTTGATCGACATTTTCTTAATGTTTTATTATAATCTCTTTTAGCTTACACTTGCTTGCCATCTTTAGTCTATGATGGAACTCAAAAGATCTTGTAGAGTGGTGGTTGGTCAAAAAACTATGAGCACTTGATGGGAAGAAGATACAAAGATTTTAGTCAACGGGTGCTTGGACCCACTCACAAGGCATACAAAACTCAAAAGGTAACCAAAAAGTACAATTATACCCCAAAAAAAGGCCGGACAATTTCCCCAAAAGGTAAAAATGGTCCACCATAGAGCTTAATCATGATGAGTGGGTTTTCCTCTTTCTGAATCTTTCCCTGGTTCAAGCGAGGGAGATGAACACCAAACTGTGATGACCACCCGAAATCGAAATGAGCAAAGCATCCTCCTGTAAATTCCTGAGTTCATTTAGTCCTTTTTTCTTCTTCATGGTTTTGTAAACTCGCCAATCATCTTGTAAGAGATGTCCCAACATATCACTGAGTTGATCATCAATGGGGGCTATTTCTATATATTGCACATCTTAAATTTGGGACTCTACCAAGGTTTGATGGCCCTGTACATCAGCAATAATTGTTTCCATTGCATTTGGAGCATCATCTGACACCGAAAAGAATCCTCATTTTCGGCAACATGAGGGGCTGAGGTAGTGAGAGTGCTTCTCTGGGGAAAAATCAATAGCAATATCCTTTCTAGTTGCAGGTAGTGAGAGTACTTCTCTGGGGAAAAAAATCAATAGCAATATCCTTTCTAGTTGCAGTTTTCGCCGTTTCAATCGGTGGAATATGTGCTTCTTGAGTAGTTGGCGAGGCACTTGAGGTTGGGGTTTTAAATTAGGGTGGAGCCTGAAATATTTTTGAAGTGTGTGTCCAAACATCTTACAATGGGTGCAATAATATGGTATTTGTTCAATGATAATTTTTTGTCAGTACCCGTTATGTACAGTGCCAAGCCAAATTTTTACAATGTCTGGTAAAGCGATATCTCTTTCCACAAGACTCTTAACAACAGAAGGCCTGGTGAGTTTAAAAGTATGTCTAATTTCATTGGTCTCCCAAGCATGACCCCAATGGAATACAAAACCCGATGATTGAAAAGTTGCAACTTAAGCCCAGGTAACTTAAACCATATTGTTACTGTAGGTGGTATTTTGGTTTGGATTAAATTCAGGAGACCACTTGAGCAACATCATAGTTTTTTCTTCAATGGTGAGGTATTTCTTGGAGAAAATCCTAGCATAGTCTTCGTCCATAGTCAATTCTATCATCACATGTCTCCCATCAAAGAGATCCACCTTCCATTGTCCTACCAGTTAAGCTTTGTGAGTAACTTCCATTTTGGGATGCCCAAACTGAAATTTCCCAATAAGTATGAATTTGCATTTTTCAATCCGAGTAGAGACTTTGAGGACTGAAAAGATAAGAGCAGTCTTACCACCCTTCCTACAATTCCTCTTAAGAAACAGACAATCGGTTTTCCTTTCAAGTGAATCATGATAGATCCGAGGAAACACCACATGATCAACAGCCTTCTCAGAGTCTAGACCCTTGCCAAGCACCTCAACAAAAGATTTTTTGCCTAGGTACTGATTTGAGAGAGGAACAGTGGCCATCGAAGAAACAATCGAAAAACAGAGAAAGTAATGGGGAGCTGAAGCCGAACTCGGGAGAAGAGGATCACACTACTGTCGAGCTGAGTCGAGGAGGAAGGCAAAAGAGGAGCTTCGATTGTGTCCTAGCTGAGTGTCGAAGAAGAAACGTTGTGCGGGATGTAAAATCGAAGCAATCAAATCTAACCTCTGTTGTAGGGAGAAGCCGCGACTGAAGTTCGTTCGTAGGAGGACGACGAACATGCAACACCGCAGCCCCTTCCCGTCTTCTGTAAGAGGCAACGAATCTGCTTTGACGCGAACCTCTACCCTTTTTCGTGCACGACGAAGCGACGAACATAATACGTTTTCTATCGGCGTAAAGGTATCGAGGGCTACTCGAGTCGCCATGTCGCGATATATATATATATATATATATAGTAAACTCTAGAATATATCTCAAATATTTTATAGGTTAAAGTAGTTGAGAAGTCCAATTAGAAAGAATTCAGGCATAATGATTGTTATAGATCAAATTCCTTGTAGAGAGCAAATGCATATATCATTTAATGAAAATCATTGGCCCAGCTCAAACGTTTCATCTTTATCTTGAGAACAATGAAGCATGCTACTTGATCAAAAGCACTCTGGTATGCAAGCAAATAATGGATGTTATATACATTTACTTGCATGCAAGTAGGTATGGATGGATCCTTGTATGCTAAAAGAATGTAACTAGTATTAAATGGATGGATATGATGATTGCATAAAAACATACCGCATATGCATTTATTTATACATTTTATTTATGAATATGCATGCAAGCATGCATGTATTTCCGTGCATACACGCAATAGCTATGTATGCAAGTAGTCAGAATGTATGTGATGTGCAAACATGCATTAATACAAAAATGGATGCATGCTTATTTGTTGAAAGAGTGCAACATGCTATAAATGAATTTTCGAGTGATTTAAAGAGATCTTATCATAATATATAAATTATTTCCCCTTTTTTTGACATCATAAGTGCATGCTTGTCCATTCATGTATTTACATGCTTTAATGAACTTATATATTAAAGCATCCCTGTGCATTCCAGTATATATGGAAGGCATGCACAAACATGCATGCATGCTTGTTTAGCATGCTATTGATGCATCACCATCGATGGAATGCTATATATTCATCGCTATAGATGGATGATGTAAGGACATATTAATATGGTGCCTTGGAGGATGGAAGGATATATTAATATGGTGCTTTTGAGTCTGATGTTTGTAAATATTAAGAAAGATTTGTTTCACTCAATTTGCTTTGTAACTTTTTTAGGTATGATGCTTGTGTAATGCATTATCAAAAGAAAACTTTTATCCCAATTAAGGTTTACAGAGATGAAATAAAAAACTGAGGTTTTTGCCTGGCCTGTGAGGTGTAAGCTCAGAAGTTTATTGAGGTGTACACCTAAAAAAAAAATTAAATAAAATAAAAAAAATAAAACTCATAAAAGTATGCATAATTCATAAATATGATAAACTCACTTTTATTTAATTTATCATTATAAAGACAATGCATGAATCTTAATTTTTAATGTCAATATAAAACAAAAGTTTGAAGCAAGGTTTAAAGTAAATACCCACTTAAAATTTATTGCATCACAAGGATCCTAATCAACAGTGGTTCGTCATGTGTAATAACTCCATCTTCCTCCCATTCTATCTCATCATCTTAAAAATATTTTTCAATTACTACATTCTTTTATCTTACTCTCTTTATCAATTAATATTTAATTCATTATAATCTAAAATAAATTAACAAATTTGTAACACAACCAAGTAATCTGTCATACTTAAATTATCTATTTAGATTTTTTCTTTTAAGTGGGGTTACGAATTAGAAACTACTTCAAATTTAGTATCCCTTTGATCTCTTTCAATGTTAGCATTCATATCTTCATTCTCATTATTATTAAAAGTTATTCCTTCATATTCATAGTCATATTCTTTCTTGTTTTTTTGGAGTTATTCATTCATCATCAAAAAGTTTATCATTAACAATCAAATGAACCATTCTATCACTACCATTTCTAGATGTCTTTCTTTTAATTTTTTATTAGACATAACATAAATTAAATTGTTCATTTGGCCTTGTAGTTAATTGATTCTTTCTCTTCATCTATAATTGGTTGAATAAGCTCTAATTACACGCTTGCAAACGAATGTTAAACAAGCTTAGGAAAGTTCACCGTAATGTAGGTCATCTCCAAATTGTGCCCACCAATATTCTAGAATAAGATGAAAATAAAATTATTAATCTATATTATGATAGGAAGCTTAGATATAAGTCATGAACTTTTAGATTTAAAATTATAGGTGAATCTAACATACTAGGTAAGCATGCTTGAGCTCTTATAAATCGAAAGATTTCATTCTTCAAATGAAAATCATGAAATTGATCATTAGCTTTAAGATAGTCCGCCTCAAGCAAAACTCTTTTTATGCATGCATGCAAACCAATTTTAACACCCTTATTCACATGTAAGTCTTTATCATAATAAAATTTGGGATTCAGGTAATACGTAGCAGTATGCAAATGCGATGTTGTTGACAATTCCATTTTTTATGAGTAATTTTTCATATATCTTTTTAAGCTGCTTGTCCTTTTTAACCTCTTGTTACTTTATCCTTTACTTCATTTATAGCTTTATAGATAAACCCATAGTCGAATTCCTCTCACCATCAGCCATTTGTAATATTTTTATTAAAGGTCCCGTGATCTTTAGAACTAAATTAATACTACGTCAACAAGAATCATCTTTCATAATAATTTTTTTCATTTTCTTTCCTTATGATTTTTTCTAACCAAGAATTTTTAATCCACTCTTCAGAAGAAAAAAATGTTCTTAAATTTTTGCACGGTCATGTAAGTCTTGGTATATCTTAGTTTTGGTATATCTTGTAACTGTCAGTTGGATAAAATTTTCATCTGTGAATTTTCTCATCAACTTTAATACCCAATAATAGTTGTCATTAAATTAACATATTATTTTTATTTTGGCCAAAATAGATTATGTTGTGGAAATTATCTCAACAATTCAACTATTAAATTAAGATAAGATGCAACTCATGAAGAACAATAAATCTTTTTTTTTCCATTAGCATCTTCCCTGCATCTTTATAAACACTAAGATTATCTATAAAGTTGAGCAATTAAGCTCTCTTCTGCTCAATATTCTTATCAAGCATTTTAATTAGCGATTTTTTATTTTTTATAAAGACTAATACATCAACCTACTTTGAAAAGTAACTCATAGAGGTTTGTTAGAAAACAAATTTATAATACTTCTTTGTATAATATTTGGCAAATTATCTGACTTTATAGTAGCTACTCTCTAAATCGACTTCTTTTTCTTTCATCAACCATTCTTGTCATTGTTCTATTCGCCTCATTTAATATTCATGTTTGTAGCTCACACCTGGCAGAAAAATCTAATCCTCACTTGTAATTCCTAATAAAGCAAAGCATATTGATCCACAAAGTACTCTTAACCACAATAAACAGAAATCGATTCTCATAAATATATTTAATAATATCTAAACATTCTGTATTTTTTGCGTTCTTTCGTAGAGACTAGAGAAGGATTTGCTTGAAAATCATTATTCCTATATTTATCCAAATTTCGAGCAAATATCCATTAGCATTCAAGCTCTATTTTCATACGAGAAAAAATAAATTTCACTTTTGGATTGATCTTGATGGGAACTGAAGTAAGAGCTCATCCCTACCATTTTCTCCATATTTCTTTGAGTTGCCTTTTTTTTAGGTGGTGTAATTTTCTTATATAATCTATGCATTCTCTTACTTTCATCTAGCACTTTCTCATAAGATTCAACATTTTGATTTGCGTAAGCTAAGTGAATTTTTAACCTTTTAGCAATTCCTTAAAGGGAAATTTACATACGTATCATGCGATTCTTATGGATTTACATATCTCACACCAAAACTTTCATATTTACACGCATGTAGCCGACCCACTTAATGGGATAAAATCTTCTTGTTGTTGTATTAAAAAGTTTAGTAAGCAAAATAACTTCATATCTTCTATATATTTTCACACTTTAATTGGGATACCTCAAATGCTGTTGATTTTCCATCCTTTATTATATTTACACACTCAACTTTCTTTTTGCTCGTGCGATAGTGAAAAAAAACAATAATAAGATCAGCAAAGTTGATCATATTTTCAAAATCTTCATTGAAAAGCTTATCAAAACATCTCACCCATTTATGTTGAATATCCTCATCCAAGAAAATCACTTTCTAATTTTTATCTTGATTACACTTAAATTAAAACTTTTCTTTTCTCATTCACTATCTTTAATATCTAATATACTATGACGATCAATAAAAATAAAATTCTTAGCGTGAAAAATTGTTCTCTTGGACTCCCTATGGTCCACCTTATATTTTTTCATCTATCTAAGTATTTACATTTAAAAAATGTTTGTAACAAAATATCTTATATTTTATCTTTTCTTGCATTATTATTCCACCACCAACTATATATATTTATAAAAATTTTTCCTTTTGATTCTTAAAGTATATTTTTGTGCCACTTGTTTAATAGTGCTTATTTTTTTATCCCACATAACATTAATTTCTTCACAAATATCCTAAATTTTAAAATCTTGAAGTTTACTGATAAAAATAATTTTATTTGTCTTTTAAATGCCTATATCTAATTTTGTGATAATATTTCATTATAATTTTTATCTTTCAACACTTCATTTTAAAATTCAAAACTAATAATTGATGTTGCGTACTTAATTTTCACTTGTAATGACCTTACAATTTTTGCAATCTCGTTGGTCCCTTTTTCTCTTAAAAAATAATCAATTTATGTTTTATTAAATCCATTATTATGAGTGATAATATGCTCATCTATTTTCTTAAATAAAATATTAGCAATAACATAATCATAAATTAAAACAAAATCCAATATGACTTTACCTTCTTCATTAATCACTCTAAAACTGTAGCCACAATGACTATTTCTAAAATATTCTCCCACTTTGCTAAAATATTTATTTAAATATCCTTCAATAAAATTTCTTTATTCCATAGGCATTATTTGTATTAATTATTCTAGGTCATTTCAAGTTTTTTTTGAACATATATTTAAATTCACTTGAGCATAAGCACTTATAATATAAAGAATCTTAGTATCAATAATAATCATTATGGTTGTAATTCTATCTCGAATGCTATTAGTTTTTACAACATTATTTTTTAAATTCTTCTCTATAATTACACTTATACCAACTTTTAATTGAATAGCAAAGTTTAACCTAAACTTTTAATCTCCTTGGCCTTTTTTCCAACCCATTACTTATTTTCCTATGAATAATAATATCTATTAATTTCATTAATTTACTTATGAGAGTACCTATATTTCAAGATTTTATCGTAATATTAGTTTCATAGACTAACTTTTTTGTTCGCATCTGTCCATAATTTGGAAATCTCTAGTTATTTAACACAATATTTAGGCGCCAGTGTAGCAACCTTGGCATAGTTTTCATTGTATTCGTGTTTATAACACGTTTCTTTTAGGGGATGATCTAGCATTTACACAATCATTTAAATGATTCATGTCACGATTTTTTGACAAAAATTTTATGCTGGTTGTCAACTAGACAACCCTCTATTTTTTGCATACAGGGCTCGAGACCCAGCAATGACAATGTTTACTAGTTATATAATGAAGGCTTTATTTGGCATGGCTTTAGCTGTTCTACTTTTATTGTCTAAGCTTTTCAAAGCGGCATTCTTAGCTATAATTTCAAATAAAGTTATTTTTTTAAGCAAATTTAAGAAAAGTAGGGGAAATTTTTCTCTGTTTCTCCATTTAAACAGACTGCTTTTTTATGACTATTTTTCTGGCAAAAAGGAAGGTGTAATGTCGAAACGAAATGAAACTGAAGCTATGAATTGAGTAATGAGACTTAAACAATTGTCAGTATCAAAGAATAATTTGGTTTATTCTAAAAAGATCCACCATAGAAGA
Source organism: Phalaenopsis equestris (assembly GCF_001263595.1). Classification (NCBI taxonomy): domain Eukaryota; kingdom Viridiplantae; phylum Streptophyta; class Magnoliopsida; order Asparagales; family Orchidaceae; genus Phalaenopsis; species Phalaenopsis equestris. The sequence continues at coordinate 189,111 of NW_018165167.1, forward strand.
GATTTTGGTGCTTACAAAATGATATTAAAGTATAGATAGCTGAGAAAAAATCTTCTCATTTAATTTGATATGATATTCAATTCATATGATATTATGTGCTATTCATCAATACTGGAGATTGAATAATACCTAACGCTTGATAATTTTAGGTGATTTAAATTTATTACATAGGTAATTTAGCATCTAATTGAGGATGTAACTATTAAAATTGACATCGGGTGCTAAAATTGAAAAATGCCTTAAGAGCTATCATTGACAAATAAAGGGAGATTTTATAAACTTGTCATAAGGTCGACTTTTAATGCATGTATCCTAGTGCTAAGTGGTAAAGAAGTCTCTGGTGGCCAAGTTGGGTGTGACAGAAATGTGATGTTAAGATTAATCTAAGAAGTGAGTTGAAGGCGCGCTTAGAGGGCAATTGATTATGCAGTTGGCACTTTTAAAATTCTTTTCGGAAATTTCAAATCCCTCACGAAAAACTTTAATGGAAGCAAGTGAATCGATTGGGTAATGTGCACTTCAAAATTTTCTTTTAGAATTATCACAAGTCAATTCGCTCACATGCAATCTAAATGATGCTGTGAAAGCTAAAGCTGATGTGAAGTGAACAACTAGATCTAATGCACTCACAAACTATATTATTGTAGATGAAATGATTTACTTCTTTTGAATAAGCTAATACAATGAGTGTATATTAAACCTCCCAAAACTCAAAAATATTAGATTGCAACTAGTCAAGTAATGAGTTCAATCCTACATATGAGACAACGCAAATGATCATATGGTGTGCATTTAAAAGTTGGCAGAATGTATGAGTTTTGATGGTCAAGCACGTTGTAAATGTTCCGCTCAACTAGGCTTTTTATGCTATTCAATTTACCACAAATAAAATAAAAATGACAATATGCTATATATAAACATTTGTGCACAAAAAGAGAAGTAAACTAAATTTAAAAGTATAATGTAATTTTGATTTAATATAAATGCGAATTGCAAGCAACCAAAACTCAAAACACAAATGAGATAAGTTAGCACTATAACAATTGTAGCAATCTACAAAACAATTATAAAATTTAACTAATGAAATTCTTACTTTTAAGTGCATGAAAATAAAAGCCAATCTATATGGCAACTAAGAACACTTCGATATTCTTTTGGTTTGTCTAATCCCAAAGCTTGCATTCACACTTAGCCAACATTTCACTAATTCCCACTAAACAGAGTTTTACCTTGAAACTCCTTGATAGCAAATAAATTCAAGACCAACACACTTTTTCGAGCGAGTGCAACCTTCTAATATCAAGTATCCCCTTTTATTAGAAATTATGCTAAGCAATGGTTATGGAACTTTGGAGCTGACTTGAACTCTTCACCTTTGACTCTCATATGCAATCTTTGAAATTGGTTGTGATTTTACCATATTCTTCAAAATGAAAGTTATGACTAAATGTAAAATTAAAAAAAAATACACAAAATTAACTTGGGTCTTAAGATATAAATAAGGGAGAGAAGTTTGGAGGGAATACACAAAGTTAACTCCAAGATTAAGATAGATAAAAGAGGGAAGGAGGGAGGGTATAATGCATGAGATAGTCACCAAGGTGACGAACACATTTGGGAGTTGAGAAGAAACCAGGCTAATGTTGTGAGTGTGCAACAACCCACCCATTAATTTTTGCATGTGCTTGTGACAAACTCACAATGGACATCAAAATGAATTACATGTTGGAAACATCAGCCTCTACTAAAAAAAAAAAAAGCATCAGTCTCAATTATTTAATGAGCACTTGTGACACAAGGGATTTTCCTCCAAAAGCTGAATCGGTTTGATCCGAACCAGTTCAGTGGAGATAAGGGGCTAAACCGACCCCTCTTCACCCTTTTTATTAGGCGGGAAATTTATCGCTTTTTTATTTTCATTTCTCGCTCATCCCACTTCTATTTTATGTGTTTTTAGCTCTATGAAAGGATTTAAAATAAGAAATGATTTAGAATAAGAACGGAGAATAACATATAATTATGATTTCAAATTTTATGAAGGGTTTAAAATAGGAAATAATTTAAAATGAGAAAGGATTTAAATATCAGATGGGAGAATAAAAATTAGATTTAAGTTTTAGGAAAGTTTTTAAAATAGGAAAGTCTTAGGAAGGAAAATAAGAAAGAAGGAAAGGAAGGAAAAATGAAAGGAGGAAAAGGGGAAAAAAGGGAAAAAAGAAATGAGGGAAAAGGATGGAGGGGGCGACAACCCCCCTCCGTTGAGGACCGATTGGTCCTCCTCCGAGCCCCATGTTAGCCTCCCGGGGTTGGGGGAGCTTTGACGTCATAGATTGAAGTTTTTGTTTCGTTTTCAACCACCATTGGATCCCACTGGCGACTACACTGTCTACCAAAACATTTAAGGTGTTTTTCTCACTTGCAAGCATACCTCCTTATCGATCTGTTCCAATTTGGCATTGTCCGAGTTAGAGGTACACAACGACGTTGGTGCTTCCGAGCCTAATTTTGAGAATATCTTATATGCTTCTCGCCTATGTCAAGTTGTGCCTCAACGAGATTGAGGGTTTGCAAGAGTTTGATTGATGGTGATTCTTATTATCTTCCAGGTCTTCCCTTTGGCTCTTGAAGTTTTGGAGAACTGACATCTTCCGCTGCGTTCTAATAACAAGAGCTTCACACTTGCCCGTCGTCTCTTCATATGGAACACCAGGGGCGAGGGCTGGAAGTGTAGCAGCTCGTGATGCTATCAGTTGGACGTCACAAAGACCTTCCATTGAAATTTTAAATTCTTACACCTTGCCTTCGTGATTTTTATGTCTCAACAAGAAGTTCTCCATCTTCTAGGAGGACATGAACCACAATCTCATCAAAAGTCTCATGTTCCTTTTGATCACATGGAGGAAAGACATTGAATGTATCCACGAACAAGGGATTTCCATGGGGGAAGCGTCATCGAATGAAAATTCTCGTTCAAACTGCTCTTCAGTGCTTGCGGTGTCTTCACCCAACTTTTCGATGATGTCCTGCTCGGCGAAGTAGATCACTCCTTTGGTTGTGTATTCTACTTCAACATGTCCAAATCCGTGGCAATTGCCACATTTTCTGGCTGTGACAGACTTGCAGATTGGTTTTGTTGGATAATAATCAGGGTGGTTGCTTGGTGTTGCGGTTTCTCCACTTAAGAATCTAGGATTTGCAACTTTTGACGGTAGTAAGTTGGTAAGAACTGACGCTGTGTTTCCTGCTTCATCGTTATATTTTCTCGTTCTTCTCTTCAACCTTTTAGGTCATGGTTGAGGGTAATCTCCCTCTGGAATTGCTCTTCAATATTCATAAGCCTCCGCGGAAGATGGTGGAGCTCTTGCCTTATCTCGTCCCGGGTAAGCTCGAGCATAGATCTCCTTAGCGGCATGGTTGACTGTTCGGGATCTTGGATGGAAAGAAAAGAAGGAACAAAGAAAGAAGAAAGAAAAAATTAAACGAAAGAAAGAAAAAAAATTGGTTGCCGTGTTGGAAGGTAGTGACCTCAAACCAGTTCAATTGAGAGAAGGGGCTGAATCGGCCCCTCCCCTCTTTTCATTAGGCGGGAAATTTTCCACCTTATTTTCTTTTTTCGTTCATCCTACTTCTATTTATATGTGTTTTTAGGTCTTAGGGTTACATCTTATGTTATTTCTGATTTTAGCATTATGAGGATAACTGTCGGCGTTTGGTTTTCCTTTTCAAGGACTGTATCTGAATTCGATGAAGTGCTCTGATTATCTCTCGTTTTAGGTGTTGACCGTCTCCAAAGGTCTGAGGGGTGCTTCGGCTGTAGCTCGACCCTGATAAGACATTTATCTTACCATACATCTGTTTTCCTTCTACAGTTCCATCATTTTATCTACCGCTGCTCCTTCCTTCCCACTGCCAATCACCGACTTGTCCTCTTCTAGCCACTACCACCCCTCCTGCTCTTCCCCCGCAACTGTCCAACACTCTTCCAACCACCGCAGCCCACCTGTTTTTCCCCCATAGCTATCCAACACTCTTCCCGTCCATCGCAACCCTTCTGCTCTTCCCCGCGACTGTCCAACACTCCCTCGACCATCATAGCCCTCTCCTATTATTGCTGCCACAACAACCCTCTCATGCCATCGCCTGGCAGTCTCCGTCTTCGTCTTCTCCTGCAGTTATCTTTTATTGTTTATGTATTTTGTGTTTGTCGATATTTCCTGCTTTTCAAGTGTCGTGTTTGTAGGCTCTTTCAGTTCAGCAACAATATTGTGTATATTTTGTGGTTTGGGCTTTTCCCTTCGGTATCAACTTGGCATGCAACATGTAAACTTAATATGCTTGTTCTAGCTTGAAGAAAATCGAGTATTACTTTTTTTTTCTTGAATGTCGAAATGAATAGCAACTCATACCAATTAAAAAAGCTAATTAGGAAATTTGGAAAAATGGTTATTTTGCAATATGTGTGAATTCAATGAACCTATATATGATTTTGAGTGTAAACGATGTTTTCGATTCAATTGTGATATTTTTTTAGATGTAATTTTGAACATTTGTAATTATTATTATTATGTATTTATTGAATTTTTTGATATAAAAGATGTTGAGAAATATGTGGCGTAAATTTTGATTGAATTGAAACTAAATTTTCTTGAATACATGCCGTCATGATTTAAATATATTTTGGGACAAATTTTTTGTATTGCATTATTAGGCATTTTAAATAGATTTTGATTCTTGTGTGCAAAAAACCATTCTGCGAATTATCATTATATGGTTTTTATGCTCTGAAATGCTTTTTAAATTAATTTTTTAGACTTATATTAATCATCATTTTATTGGGTTGTAGCTCCAGTGACGAACAAAATTAGAGAGAGTCGTCTTAGATGGTTTGGTTAAATTAAACGTCGATAATCTGATGATCCGATTAGAAGAGTAAATGTTTTAGATTTGACTTTTGTTAAGAAAGGCAGGTAGACCTAGGAAGATTTAGGTTTATTGTATAAAAATGATCTTAATTTATTAGAACTAAATGAAAATATGACACTAAATAGGACGTAATGGAGAAAAAGGATTCATGTAGCCGACCCCACGTAATGGGATTAAGGCTTTGTTGTTGTTGTTGTTGTTGCATGTAAATCATCATTTGAGGCTTTGTTAATGTTCTACCTCTATCCAATGTATTGAAAAGCTATTGACACTTCAAACATATATTAAAACAACCTTGGAGTTCTTATGAACCTAACGGCATGCATTTGAGTTTTCTTGTAATGGTTACTTTGATATTCATCCTCGACGTAGACTATGCTCCAATTGCTTAATTAACATTAAAATTTGTATACATAATTGCTGTGAATTGATTAATTTATAAAGAATACTTAGCAAACCATTAAACCACCAAACAAGATTTATTATCAGCAAATCAAATAATAAAATATGCTTGTGTATGCTTAAGAAAATAATTCCGACCTCATAACTTCTCAATGAATTTGAGTTTTGAACAGCTTTTATATGCTTTAACGGCTTTCTTTGGATTTTGGTAAGGTTCCCAGAAATATTCAAAAGCTCGGAAGAATATTCCTCACCAAGTTGATCAACTCAATTCTTATTCATGACTGAAACTTTGGTTGGCCGCTAAAAAGAGAATTCAAATTTGAATATCCTAAAAACAAGCATTAAATGTATATCCATGGAGAATGTTGAACAATTAACTTCACTTCCTAGCTTGACCATCCACATTAATAAAGATTAAATGAATTGTATTTCATTTTATAATTTTTAGTGATTGGTTATCTATTTTATTTGTTTAGTTCTTATTTTTAAATTAATTTAAAATTTGAATTTTTCTTGAAATTTATTCCATTTTTTATTTTAGGGGATCATTGTAAGTATTTGCATGCAGGAATAAAATTTGATTTTTTTGATCATACTCCTTTTCCATCTCTTTTCGTACTCTGATTGATTCTCCACAAGTCTAGAACCGGAGTCATTTCTACCTTTTCTCTTCTCTCTAGCAGGCCCATTGAGTTTCTCTTCTAAGGAGGGCAGTCTGAGTCTCTTTTCCTGTTTCCTCGTTCAATTCTCTACCAAATAGTAATCTCTAATCCTATCCTAATCTAAATATCAAGTTGGTCGTGAAGAATATATTAGGGACCTTATGAACACTTTTATCTGGATGAGTAACATGAACAAAAGATGATTTTTACTCTTATTATCTTCTATCAAATTAATATTATTTCTCGTGTTTGCTGATCTCTAGTGCACTTCTATCAATCTATTCACATTTGCCATTCAAATTTAATAGACATCAAACTATTTGGAAATTTTAAGCAGTTTTATTGCAACCTAATAATCTTGAAGGTGATTAAATGATTGTCACGCCTTTACTTTTTTTAAACCTACACTGTAATTAGGCTACACAACATTACTATAAAACACCCAATGATTTCTCTAATTATTGATACCATCCACTTGGAAAGATTGGACACCAACCCAAGTTGGGTGGATTGGGATTAAAGTTGGAGGTGTGGTGAGTTAAGAGTGAGATGACTTAGAAATAGTGGGAGTAGTGGAAGTGGCATTTATTGAATATAGGATGGTGTTAGGTGGTTTGAACATGTGCAAGGGTAGAAAATGCTCCCATTAGACGGTTAAAATTAAATAAATTTTGCAAGAAAACCTACACATAAATGATGTAATTTCTCATGCTACATTCAGTGGGATCTGAATGAATGTTTCATGAAGCCAATCCTTAAATAGATGGGATAAGGTTAAAGATAAGGATGATTGTACTGACTAAGCATTTGATCTGCTAGTAATTTGAAATCTGGACTTTTTAGGGTAGTTGAATAATTACTGCATGGATAGACGGTAAATATCTGTCATCTATTATATCTAATGAATACTATGAAAATGCTTGTCATCTTGAGGATGATTTTCATCAGTTAAGTTAATTTATTATTATGTTTTGTTCTTCTTACCAGGTTCAAGTGCATAGATTTGGATGGAAATGGCATTCTTACACCTAATGAGATGCAATTCTTCTACGATGAGCAGCTGCATCGCATGGAGTGCATGGCACAGGAACCTGTGCTATTTGAGGATATTTTGTGTCAGATGGTTGACATGATTGCTCCAGAGGTTACTTTCTCCTAGATATTACCTCAATTGCAATCATCCTGATCTTTTTTTTTTTTTTTTTGTGAATGATATCCTAATTTTTGTCAAATACCAACTTTGTGGTCCCTGAGAAAAAAACTTGTGTGCAGAATGAGAGTTACTTAACTCTTCGAGATTTGAAAGGCTGCAAACTGTCTGGAAACATTTTTAATATTCTCTTCAATCTTAACAAGTTCATGGCATTCGAAACTCGCGATCCATTTCTTATTCGGCAGGTAAATTTCTTATGTGCTGTTTTTGAGACTTTTTTATCCAAATTCAGAAACTTGGATTCTGATCCCTTTTGCTTTTATGTAAACAAAATTTTTTCAATTTTTTTTGCAGGAGCGTGAAAATCCAACATTGACAGAGTGGGATCGCTTTGCCCATAGAGAATATATTAGGTTATCCATGGAAGAAGATGGCGAAGATGCCTCAATTGGCAGTGGAGATGTCTGGGATGAAGCTGCTGAGGCTCCTTTTTGATTCTGAAGTGAGGAGCGCTTCTAATTTTTTTGCATCCATTTATTTTGTTAGTGGATATATGCTGTGAAATTTGTTTGCCGGGGTTTTATATATGAAAGAAAACTATTATATTCTGACATGGTGTATGGTCCACTTTGTTCCAAGCAATCATGATAGATGTAAATTCAATCACATCATATTTTCTTTTCCCCTTCTTACAACAAAACTCTGCAATGGCTAACATGTGAATGATTGTTATTAACATGGTCAGAACCTTTTATTCAAGTTCTTTAAAATTACCAGTAGAAATAAAAATCGAAGCTAAGGTAGTGTAACCCTGATTCTGTGCATGTGATGTCATATGTCTGTAGGTTCAAGTAGATTAATGTTTATTTATGTTTAGTACCACACATTCTGTTGACTATGCAGTAAGACATCTGCTTTGTTAAGACATTTCATGGGTCTACAGTTCTTTTCTCAGTATAAGTGGGAAAATCTCTCCTATGGACAAACTGTACATTTGCATCCTTGTGGGAGGAAAGCTGCTGTAGTCACTACATATAGTTGAAAGAATGTGGTCTTTCAATGTCTAGAGGACTTACTACACCTTTTTTTTAAATTGCCCATGTTTTGAAAATTTCCCTATGAAGCATATGCTTTAGTATTTGTGTGATAGTGCACACTAATCTATTAAAGTATTCTTAAATTAGGAGAAGTTAGAAATGTCATCATGCCCCATCCCATGACCTGCAGAACTGAATACAATGAAGGGCCACATTTCTCTCCTAGCCCCATTCTATAAAACTATTTTTTGATCAACTTCTGGATTAGCCCGAGGTATTCCCTCTCCTTGGTCAGGCTGAGATCATACATACTTTATGGTTGATTTTCAATATGCATTTGTTCGTGGACCCATCTAGTAAAGCCATGCGATTTTCAAACAAAGCTATACTAGCAAGACGTCTTCACCCCTACAAAATAAAATATAGATAAATGAGGTTACATTTATTTTGTAGGGGTATATGTATGAATTAAAAAGTTGGTTTGGTATCTTAGGTATTACCATACCTTTATGACCAAACAAACTCAATAGAGTTGCTTCATCTTATTTATTTAGCATCCATTTTTCAGCTAAGCAACTTGCATTAATGTATTTTTTGATTGAAACATTGATGTAACTTATTAGGTTTTTTTTCTTCGCCCTCCCTAAAAGTGTCGTCTTTTTCATTTTTCTTTTACTACTGGAAATGATAGTAATCAACTATTGCTGAAATACCTTGATCACAGGAGATGCACTTTAGTAGCTAAATTGAATAGCTTTTTTCCTATCTTTTCTTAAGGAGTATAAAGCAAGGTTTTTAATTCCCCAAAACCGTTCATAACAAGTTTATAAATCTTATGATGTGCTCCATATGTAGGTTTTTTTGACACAGCTACAAGTATAATGCTTGGCCAAAGCTGCTCCAGACATAGTTATTTCCATTGGATACTACCAGCACTCTGGCTGCATTAATTTCAGCCAACTATTGCATAGCACAAGATTCTTACTGCGTTATTCAAAACCTATTTGTTCCTGAGTTCTTCCCCCCCTGGTGCCAAAGCATGTAAAAGCAAGCTGCTTTCTGCATTTCTATGACAAATAATTTATATTCCTGCCAAAAAGAAAGGTAATAGAGAAACAGCCCATCCCTTTATTCTTCATTTAGAGACCTGGCTCTTAATTCAATGTAATGTCGATCGTCAAATTTAGTGAGAACTCGAGAATGGGTCCGTCTGTTCTTAATCTTCTCTTTTTAATCTGTCTGTAGAACACTTTGTGAAGCACTTCCCTGTTTTGTTTTCCGTTATTCCCTTCTATAGCCTTGTGTTTGTTTTTGCAGATATACATTGTTCTTGAGATATTTTATTGCATTTCATTATTTAATTTATGTTATATAATGGAAAAGAAGTGGAAAGCATATGCACATAGTACGCGTTTCAAGATTTGTCTTATTTTTTTTTTATTTTTAATTAATTTGTCAAGTTTGCGTTCATATGCTATTGTTATCACGTTTACATGAAGTATCATTTCATTGGATTAAGGCTCTGTTTGGGGCAGGGAAGCTGACTGCTTGTTTGAGATAGCTGCGTGAAAACAACTGTGGGACATCTATTTCTGGAAAAAATGACCATGGTGCCCCTGTTTGATAAAACTGTTTAAAAAAAGTTGTAACAGCTATATTTTTTAAACTTCTTAAGCAAAAATTCATTTTGGTAATAGCTCATTTAATGTTCTATTATTTTCAGTTATGATAATAGATGAAGGCAAATTCAAATAAGGCAAGTAATTGAATATCTTCAAATTTTGTTGGAGGCAATATGAGATGTTCTACCTACATTTGAACTGTCCTCCCACTCGAAAGTAAATAGAATAGCAACTGGATTAGCATTCATTTCTAAATCTACAAGTCTGCAAGCAATTTTAATCCACTTCTAGTGGAATACTTGAAATTTGTCACAATAATTTTATGTGTAGGAGGATCAGAAGTTTCATACAATGATTATACATTCTGATAGGTAAATAGATGCCCAATTGAATTAGCATGCAATTGTACATCTACTATTGAACTATCTTGAACTTTTATGGGACTAGGTTATCCAAAACAGTTGCGCATATTCCAATAGCTTCCAATTTAAAAAAAAGCATTCAGAACTTTTATGGGACTATCTTGAACTTTTGTCATAATTTGCATATGTTCATAACAACTATCCTTAGTTTCAACAGCACTTTAACAAAGCTTAGAAGAAGATGAACTTATGTTTACGGGAATCCTTAACACAAGTTAGTTTCACATAATCATCCCCCAGCAGCTTTAACAGTTTTAACCTGATCGTAATGTTGTTTTTAATCCAATCTTAATCATAAACATCAGAAAAAAAACACAACAAATTGGTCATTATCACCATTTTTTTAAGCCAAACTTCCACATCTTGCTACAACTACAGAAATCACAAGCAAGCATCAAAACATTCTTTCCAACCCTGCACATCATTGAAACATATGATTTAGCACATGTACATCAAGTTTTAGATGACTGGAAGAAGAAAGAACAAATCCAAACTGCCCTTAAATAATCATAACTGAACAAATTTTAGCATTAATTGCTGGAGATTCTGATTCACAATTATTGAAAGAAACCAAAAGCTGAATGCTAAATGGCTCTAAACAGTAAACTAACCGAGAAGCTATCGTTCTTATAAAACACTTACCAAAAAAAAAATTGCGATTCAGTGGTAACAAGCAGAGGATCCACCAAGAAAACATAAATATAAAAAAGCTAAGGGATTACAAACTATCTTATTTTTCTGTCATCGAGCCAGCTTAGCGAGCTTTATTTTTCGAAGTTGGTCTGATATAATTATAAATTGTTCATGTTCGGCTTGAGCTTATGTTGAGCTTTCGTACATTGTTTAAGTTTGATTTGTTTATTTCTTTTAATGTTTGAATTTGATTTATACTAGTATTTAAATAAGCTAAAAATTTAGACTATAATTTAGATTTTCATTTTAAAAAAAATTAATAAATAATATTGCAATTTTAATTGAAGTTAGTAAATTATCGATTATTAATTCTATAATATTTAAATTTTACTAATTAGTTATATAATTCTTATTAATATGATTACACTAGTTTAAATTTTATAAGCAGAAGATCTAAATTGATGCGAGAAGTAATAGGGATAATTATTTGTATAATTATATTAATAAGAAAGTAATAGTAATAAGGCAATTCATATTAATATCAATAATTGCAGTGTGATGGTTATAATTGTATTCAAATTGAACGTGAATTTTTTTTTTTTTGTGATTGTGAATGTCTCATTTTAAATTATAATTCACTAATTAATAAAATAAATATATAATTAATAATTAAATAAAAAATTATTGATATAATAATATATTATTATTAAATTTATAATTAACTAAAGTTTAACTAATTAAGTTTTATTTAAATAATATATAATATATATAATATAAGTTATTATGGAGTTTAATATTGAACATTTAAAAAGTTACTTGTTGAACAATAAATAAATTTGTTTGTGAATATAAATGAACAAGTTTGATTATGTTCATATTCAGTTTGTTTAAGCTTTGAGCTTTTAAAATTCATTCAAACTTGCTTATTAACTAATTTGAATAAAAATGTTTGAGGCTTAATCGAGTCGAGCTCAAGTTGTTCATCGAATGTATTGATTCATTTACAACTGTAGGTGTTGGATGAGAAAATCATAATAAGGCGGTTCATTTAGTAGTGTTCGTTTTCCTTTTATTCGATTACTACATCTAACATTTTTTTACTCCATGAATATATATTAATGCTTGTATAATATCATCCCACTAGTAAGATGAATTCGGCCTCTCTTTTATTATCCCACTAATTCACTCAATATATGATCATTAATAAAAGTCGTTTTTATTCTTCAGGTGCATCAACTTAAACTATCGAATATAATTAAAACACATGAGTAACAAATCCTTTAAATTATATGAAAAAATACATTAATTCTCGAGTTTTTTTAGGACACTTGGTGAAAACTGAAAAATTTAACATGCTTTTGTGCATTTGTGTTTGGCTCTATAAATAATCAAATCTAAACAACAACATACTCACCCAAACTTGGGTCATTTATAGCCTGTTGTCTTGGTGTCAATCTCTTTTTTCTTTGTTATACTCTAGTCTATAATTAAAGCCATGGAACAACTCTATAAGAATGTTATTGGTTTTCTAGTCACATGTGATAAGCTCCTTTGTTAAGGTTTGTGGAATATAATTCCTACGGTTGTCTTAATTCCTTATTTCTTATTCCTTTCTTATTTGAGATCCATGACTGAACATCAATGGAGGCCTTTTTTTTGGTGGGGAATTCTATGATTGTAGACCGAAAAAGTTCATTAAATACTATAAATGATGACAATATTCCCAAACAATGAGTCCTTATAATTAAACTTTATCACCAACTAGAAGTTCTAATGTTTGGTGGAGAATTTTTGGATGGGCGGAGTAGTACTTGTTCTATCATAAAATTTTCTTTTATCACCATTCTAAAAGTGATTTCTTTTTCCACCTAATTAATCCTTGAGGATTGAAATGCACTTCCATGAGCAATTGGTATTGTCCTTTGTGAATTCTTAAGTTGTTTAATTGTCTTCTTTGCAACTCTAGTAAAGGCCTTCAATGAGGGGGCTTGATAAGTTGCCTTTGATAAATACTCGTTTCTATTATTTGGAATCCCCATGAGATAAGTGAAATAATAATTTTTTTCAATCTGCTTTTTCTTATTGACCCCCACCTTTTTTAATTTTCTTATTGAGATTTTCTTCCCAAAATATGATTAGGGACTCTTTACATATTATGAAAGAGGTAAAACAACCTAACCTAATAGCATTTGCTTAGGTTATTATTAGGGTAAAGCTTGAAGCAAGAACTATGATAATTTAGACTCAAATAAATAACACTTAGAGAGCACTTGTTTCATTGCTAAGTTTTTAAAATATTTGAATTTCAACTATCACCAATTTTGGAAATAATATTATGTCAAAAAACATATTAGATAATACAAACGTTCTTTAAAAGAGCACTAACAGGCAGTTGAAGATGTTATAGAGAGGAATTACATAATACTTGGTTTATTTTTTCAATTTTAACAAGGATCAATGCTAATAGCACGCGGGAAATCATCATTATTCAATATATACTGGTAGTTGTACAAGTTTTGTCGGATATCCAAACTTGCCTTCTACACATTATAGATCACATGATTGTGCCCACAAATAATCATATTGTTCATTGAAAGCTAAGAAGATGCTTGAAGTGGTCCATGAAAATGAGGAATTGAAAAAAATAGTTCTATAAAAAAACAAAAAAATAGAGTAAAGAAGGAATTTATGAAGCATCAATTATGAGCCATTGATATGTGAGCTATAATATCTCCCACATGCAACATCTTCAAAGTTTTGAATAGTAGATATGGTTGTGGAAAGGATGAAAATGCTTCAATATTATGTGGTCTCTTACATGATTTCATGTACTTTCCACTCAAATAAAAACCTAAGAAGACAGAAAAAATGATTGAAGAGAAGTGAAATATGAGGCCTCTTTATGGAAAATTGAGCTATATCACACTATATGATTAATGTATTTTGATAAACTCAATGACTAATTATGGATGGTTTTAACCAAATCAATCATATGGTATTTTATGGATCAGATAATATAATTTATATTTGTCAACAATATTTATGATGATTATTTTGATATGTAGTATGATAGGGAATATATAATATAACATGATTTATATAATATAATAATAATAATATAATGTGATTATTTTATTCTAAATACATTATTTCTTAATTTGGTTTCTATATTTTCTTAAAATTTCACTATTAACTTATACTTACATAAAAGCACCTCTTCAATAACTGAAACACTACATTCATGAAAACCAAACATATACAAGCATACAACATAAGTGAAAATAATGCATCGAGAAGGTATGAAGTACTTAAGTGGGTATAATAAAGGTTGAACATGCACTGATAATAACATAGTCATGGAAAATGGTACAAGTACCTTACTCGTACTTTTGTTCTTAGTGTAAACCTATCATGATTTAATGATTTATTAATATGTCAACAAATTGATTCTCAATATTCATAAATTGAATATCCATGTTGTTTTCAAATACATATCTTTAATAAATGTGTGGTATATATCTTTGTGTATCAATCTAGAGTGTTATATAGTATTATTCTTGATCCAAATAGCATTCATATTATCCTTATGTTAGGCATTGCATTCATTGAGATTCCAAAATTAAGGAACAACTATTTAATCCATAGGACTTGAGCAATTTAGTTTCTTCTAGTTATATACTTTAACTTCAGTAATGAATCGATCAAAGAGTTTTTTTATTGGACATGATGCTAGTGAATGCCCTATGAATTGAAGAGTTTTTAATATACTCTTTCTATCAACCTTATAACCCAAAGTTTAAATATGAATATCTAATAATGTAAAACAAAGTGTTATTTCTAGGATAATAAATGCCCAATGTAATGGTGTTTATTAAGTATCAAAATATATACTTAATAACTATCATATATGATTCTTTTGGATTAACTTAAAAACATGTACATAAGTTAACATTGAATATGATGTTAAATATGCCTTGAATCTATGGACATGAGCTCATCTCCAACATAGGACTCATCATTTAAGAAAAACTAACATCATGAGTCCTGTATAGCTCTAAAAGTTATATCATTAATAAATATTTTCTTAATTAAGTACTTTATCCAATTTTTCTACTTAATAAGATCATGTCAATATATCCCTTAGAAAAATCATTTTTATTGAAGAGTTTGCTAAATTTTTCATACCAAACCATTGGAACTTTCTTTATTCTAAACATGTTTTTTTATCCTTAACTTGTCGTTATGATCAAGCAGTTAAGTTTTAAAGCTAGGGAGCTGACTAACGTATGCATTCTTTTTTATTAGATCTCTTAGATTTTTTTTTTGTACATCCATCAGATATATAACTTCAAGCCCTTGAAGCATATAAGTAAAAGTATCAATCTAATAACATCAAGCTATAATATTAGTATGTGGTTTTTTATGTCTATTTATTTTATCTAATTAAATCTCTTTGTAACTAATCTTATCTTATTTAGTTTATTTTTAAATCCCATTTTGTTTTAATGGTATTATATCAGTAGATCTTAGTAATAATTTTCAAATGTCATCTCTAGCAAATTGATTCAAGTTCATGTACATAGCCTCTATTGAAAATTCATCCACTAATGCCTCTTCTACCTTGGTTGGTTCTATAAATTAGATGAATAAAGTACTACTCGCTTCCTATCCAAGTGCATATATAATCCTAAACTTACAATTGATTTAACAATAATTTATTCTGGAATGACATGTTATATGCTTCTACTGACTAGCCAGTGATTTTTTCTTCTTATCACTTAGCTCTAAAATTTTAGCCCTAGTTATGTTATCTTCATTAATGCATAATTCTTGGTCTGGCTATAGTTATATTTCTCAGTAAAAGTCTATTCAATCTCTTCTCTCATGAGGGTTATTTTATTAATGACTCTATAAAAATTTTTCTACTAAATAGTAACCCAAGAGCTCAACTTCAACAACTTTAACTGTAAAGTTTTTAATATTTCATTTGCCACTATTCAACATAAAATATTTACACCCAAATAAATAAAAAAGAATTAAGTTGGTATTAGGCCTCAAATTATTCGTAGTGAATTTTATTCAACTAGGATGACTATTAACACTATTTATAACAAAATAAGACATGTTTATTACTTGTGCTCAAAATTTTCTAAATAATTTATCTTCCTTTAGCATAGATGAGGTAGCCTTAACTAGAGTTCTATTTTTTACTTGTACTATGTTATATTGATATTCAATTCTAAGTGTATAAAAATTATGTAAAATCCCTAGCTCTTTATCGAAGTTCTCAAATTTCTTATTCTCAAACCCTCGTTCATGTTTGTTATGCATTATAAAAATTAATTATCATAATTTCTTGGATCCAAATTACAAATAATCTAAACTTTTTTAGGGGTCCACTTTATGCAGAAGAAATTTCCCTTAGATAAATTTGTGTAATCATTTACTATAACTGGTTGATAAGATTTTTATTCTAGATTAATTATTAATAGATCCAAAAAAGCACATATGAAGTATCTCTAGGGATTAAATGTGACAACTATCTTTTTATAAGAAATAATGATCTTGCTTATTTTTCCGGCCAACATGTGCCACAAGGATGATAAGTGTATTCTAATCTAGGAACTCCTCTAATTAGATCTAAGTGAGTGATTTTTGTAAGCATATACATTTTAGCATGATGTAGCCTCTTATGTTATGATCAAGGCTCATCTAATGGTTTTTATATAATAGATTTCACTTATCTCATATATATCATTAATATCCACTATGTTAATAACATTAGTCCAAGTTTTTCTTAAATACTTTTTGTTGTTTAGTTTCAAACAATAGGATATGGGATAAAAATTTAACCTCAAATCTTTTATCATAAAGTTGACTTACAATAAAAAGTTATACTTTAAATCATTAATTAAGAGGAATTTTTTTACTCACAAAATGATTTCTCTTATCAATATCTTGAAGAACAATCACTCCTTCATAATGCTGTCACTAAGAGTAACTTCACCTCCTTTATTTTATTGTCAGTCGTGTGTGTCCATTGCTCATTTTTAAGGTATCACATGCCTCTATCAATTTTGTTATGAAGGAATAAATACAAAAAATATGCGACATCTTAATTTCTTAAACACAAATCACCTTGAGTTTATCAATAAATGATGATGTCGTAATAGAAGTGCAATTCTAACCTTAGGAATTCATTTTTATATGATTCTAATGTATGTTAAGTATCCATATGTTTCACATTAGTAACACTTGATACTATACATAAAATTCATGAATTTATAACCTATTTTAAACATCTTTTATGAACAAAAGTAGATGTAACATGTGATGGCTAACTGCAGTGTATGTATGTGTGAGAAGCGTCATAAAAAGGTATTAATCTTTGTAGAGCATCTCTTAAAATTTAATTAATAGTAGTAATTGATCATATTTTAACACGAAGCTCATACTTTTATTTACTATTATAAGAGCTTATTTATGCATAAGATTGTATTTCTTCTCATGTTCTAAGTATAAGGATTAATTTTCTTTTAAATTCTTGTCTATTCTTAGTCAAAAAATAAAATGTTACATTTTTTTACTAGACATGCAAAAAAAATTTCCTACAAAATATTAGTAATTTAAAATTATTACATAATTTTTGTACCACTAAAAAAATTTTAACCTTTGTAGAAAATTCAAACACTTAAAAAAAACTTGTGAGTGTACATTTCATAAACTAAAAATTTTATTTCAAAAATTAAAGAGTCAAAAATCAAAATCTCTTAGTCAAATGACTCCAATGGTTCAAATCCTTAAATCATTTAGGATTTGAGGACTATATATGATTGATGATAAATAAGGTAAATATTTGAACATTATTTTGTCATTGTTTCATGAATATCTAATTGAAATAAAAAAAAATGTGGAGCCACACATTGCCCTCAAAAGATATAACAAGCCTTATGTTATCCAATCAATTAAAAGGACTAAAACTATCTATGGTGAAATTTCTTATTGGGTTCACTACTAAAAATAAGTTTTTTACAGTGCTTATTTAAATACACTTTTAAAAAAACGTTGCTAAAAATATTTAAAAAAACGCATCAAAATATTTAGAACTGTTGTTAAAAGACTTTGTACGAGTAATATTTACAACAATTTAAAATCTACTGACTGCAATGAAAATAGCAGAGGTTTATTGTTGTGATAACCAGTATAAAGTATTGTGAAAACACTTTTCTTTTCCCAATAGCGGCTAGAGTTGGACAGTGACATGTGCTAAAGGTTTAATGAATGTATTAAAAAGTTGGTAGAGAAGTGCTTGATTAGTGAAACTTAATGATGAACCAAACAAAAAATTATGCTATTAAAATTGACTGTCTAAATGAGAATTCAAGGGAAGTATTAGAGTTGCTTAGAGATTATAAGTTTACATATTGATTATAAATTTGGATGCCAACATGGAGAAAAATTATTGTACCATAAATGAAAATACATCCTATGATGCAAATTGCTCCTAAATGTTGATCATAAGGACCTAAATGCTACACATATGCTAGTTTATATCTCATCTTTATCATTAAATAGACAATGGGGGAAATCATAAAATAGTTAAAAATAGAGTTGTAAACGAGCCAAGCTGAACCTAAGTTAGAGCAATTAATCGAATTTTAGCTCGACCTTAAGTCTATTGAGTTCAAGCCTTTTTTTATTATGAAATAGAAAGAACGAAATTAATTTAAGCTACTTTTATAATAAAAAGATAAATATAATTAAAATATAAAATATTAATTTTTAAATAAATTCAATCTAAAATCTTGAAATTTAATATAGTTTGAATATATTCCATAATAATATTTTTTTTTAAATGATTTAGTTCACAAATTAATGAGCCTAATCAGGATTAGTTTGAGCTTGCCCTGTTAACTCATCGAGCACAGCTCATGATCCATCTATTAAGTCGAGCCCGAGTCCCCTCACAAGTCAAATTAGCTCAATGACACCCCTATAAAAGGCCTTAAGTAGAAGCACATGACCTTTCCATTCAAATGACATATTATCAAAAACATTCCTAAGACTGCTAAATTCAATAAATTCTCTTAATATAATTGAAATAATTGAAAATTAGAATGCTTCATGATTTTATTTTTGAAAGATTTACATCCATAACACACAACTGTTACATATTTATATATCTAACATATAAATTTTAATCTTTTATCCTATTTTAAAAAAAATAATAATAATAGTGTTTTTGTCGTCTAGTATTATAAATATATACATCAAAACTTAGATGTTATATATGTAAATGTATAGAAATTATGTGATATGCAGAAAAAAAAAAAAAAAAAGAGCGAAATTATCAGACAACGGCGACAGAAGCGCAGCAGCTGCTTAACCACGTTGTATGCATGCAATTACTTTTATACTTAAAGCGCCGCAGCTTTTGGAAAAAATATAATGTTAATACAGTTTTCGAAAGGGACCAAGGCGACCACCTATAATAGGACCTCCGCTGTATCACCTCTGTTGTCTGAACGTTGCTCATGTCTGAACTCCGGATATAATATAATAGGACCTCCGCTGTATCACGTCTGTTGTCTGAATGTTGCTCATGTCTGGACTCCAGATATAATATAATAGGACCTCCGCTGTATTACGTCTGTTGTTTGAATGTTGCTCATATCTGGACTCCGGATATAATATTTATTCTCTTATTAAAGGTGAGAAAAAAACATTCAAACGTCTTTGTTACACTGTTCATCTCTACTACATTCTCTTATCAACTCTTTCAATCCCAAAGGCGCCGCAAATCTGGGATTCGTGAACATAATCCCCTTTGCTATTGAAAATTGTTTTTTTAAAAAGTAATAGCTCGAAAAATTCCTATGATCTCTAAAACACGATGAATGTTTGAATAAAAAGTACGTTGTGGCATAATGTCAGAAGATCAGGAATGTGATCCATAACACCGGAACCAAGGGACCTCACGATCTACAAACGGCGAATTTCGCCATTCCAACAGACAACTTCTTCAATTCATCAGCCTACTCCGCGAGTGAAAGGAGTCGACCTCATTTTGTTTAGGGAGCGAATATTATGTGTAGTAATCTAAGGTACGGGCTCACGATATTGAATGATATTGAGATGTTATGATGATGAATATCAAACCAAACATGTCACTGCATAATATTTGTACAGCAAGATATATGAGTGGAACAGTAGAGATAACATATTATATTTTTTTGATATATTTTTCCATTTCTCCCATGGTTTTATATAAACAGATTTCCCAAACTAAAAGAAAAGCTTCTCAAAAACAAAAGGTACTACCAAAAAGAGATCAGAAAGGAAGGAAAGAAGAGGACGACAACAAAACCGAAACAGAAAGCGGCTGTCGAAGCTGAAGAAAGAGAATCGAGGGCAGGATGGAGAATTTGAGTTTTGTTGCAGGGGAGAAGGTTGCCGAGATTGCCCTTGCTTCTTACGTGGGTTCGGAACTCCTCGTCGATGCAGAGCTTTGGATTACCGGCAAGCTTGAGCTTATCGCCGATGGAAGCAATGAAGCCGGCGGTAAATGGGATACGGCCATGGAGAGAGTTGTTCTCCATGTTAATCTCCTTCGCGCTCCGCTCCAAGAGCCGAATCTGCTCCGGTAGTTCTCCCACGAGGAAATTGTTCTCGAGTGACAGATAACAGATGTTTTGCAGATATTGGCCGATGGAAGGTGGAATGTTCCCGGTCAAGCCCAAATTGGACAAACCTAGCCCTGATATACCCCCAAGATTTTCCCAAATTTCAGGGATTCGACCTCCGAGAGGGTTGTCGCTGAGATAAACTTCTTTGAGGTTTTGCATCTCAGCCAGTGCGACGGGAACTCCGCCGGTGAGCCGGTTGTGGCTAAGGTCGAGGAACTCGAGCCGCTTTAGATGAGTAAAACCAGCCGGAACAGGGCCGGTAAACCTGTTCGAGCTCAGATCCATCTTCACGAGCTCAGCAAGCCGCCCGATCTCGGGTAAGATGTCGCCGAGGAAGTTGTTGCCGCTTAGATCAAGAAGCTTCAAGCACTGGAGATCCGCAACGGTGGCAGGAACCGATCCTTGCAAGCGACTTCTCGATATGACGAGCTGCTCCAGATTACGAAGCTGGCCGATCTCCGACGGAATCACGCCGGAGATTCCGGTACCGTAAATGATGAACCGCCGAAGGCGCACCAATCGGGCGATGAGAGCGCTGAGGTGGCCAACGAGGGCGGGGTTATCGTGGATCACAAGTTCTTCAAGGCAAGTGGAAATGTTCCAGAAAGACGACGAGATGGCAGTCTGGCCAAAGCGGAAGCAGCGGTAAAAGAATAAGCGGCGAAGGAATGGAAGAGAGGAAGAATGGAGAGAAGGAAGGGTAGCGTTTATGCCGCATTCCGCGTTGGAGTTGAAGTCCGAAAGGTAGCCGAAGTTGAGCTCGGTGATGTGTGGAGTGAATCCACCGGCGCCGTCCGAAAAGAGGTCGCAGACGACTCCGTGAGGCCCGGAAAGACACATGTCATCGGGGTAGAGAGATCTCCATTCGACCGCAGAGTTGATTGATTCCAAGGCGAGGTATGCTGCCTCCTGTTCGGCTGCCGGAACACCGGCGGCGGCGAAGGTGATGCTGATGATGAGGAAATAAATGGGGCAGAGAAAGAACTCCATTAACGAACCAGTGACCGTTGTTCTACGGAATTGGTTTTTAAAGAGGAGTTGAGGGTTTTGTTCTACGGAAATGCCATGGCTGAATGAAAGGACCGATTTTGTCTTGTCTTTGTTTGCATGAAATGGAGAGCATAGAAGCTGCGGAAAGCTGCGGAAAGCTCCCCGAGGTGGAGATGAAGGCCAGGGAAGCCAGAGGGGACCAGACAGTGGAGTAATTTATTGTCGTGTTGCCTGTTAGCATTCATTGCAATGTGGCCCTTTTTGATGTTGTAGTAAGTGCAACCTTCTCTGTTTATCCCCATCCCTCATGCAGAACAGTCCCCTTTCATTTATTTTCTTATTAAACCCTGGCAGGCGGATTTTTTTGAGAAATAAAATTTTATTGGTATTTCTCAAAACTTTCATTTTTATTCCCATCATAATATCTTTATTTCATTATTTTACGATAGTTGTTCAATTCAAGGAGATTGATCAAACTATCCGATTTACATGCACCAAAAAGTACTTAAAATTTGCACTTGTTAGCCCTTGTGCCAAGGCAGCCTTTGCTATCGTGGACTCTAGATTTTGTACCTACGACATCTTTCTCACGAATTGAGTGACAGTATGCTCGGAGGCTTTCCTTCTGGCCCTGCTTGATGTGTCATAGGGACTATGAGTCCTTGCGGGGCTTTAGGGCGCTAACAAATCGTGTCATGAATAGCTTCTTAAACTCACCGAAGGAAGTAATAATTCCTGCCAGAATGCCATGGAGCCACATGAGGGTCAAATCTCTTAACAGGGTGTAGAACATCCAACAGTTCAATGCATCTTAAACTTTGAAAACGAAATATAACCAACTCAAAAAGATGTTATCTGATTAGCTGGATTGCTTCGAACCTTGGAGGGTTCTAAAGATGGAACCTTGAACTTCTCGCAGGGTTCTGCATCCATAATCTGTCGGGAGAATGCATTTTCTGGGTGACAGTATACTCATTTCGCCTCGCTTGTGGTCTGTTTCTTGGCACGAACCTAACACTATATTGGTAGTGGAATTCTTTAACTTGTTCGGCTCCCCTAGCAGTCTGATGACCTTAGGGTTCAAACAGTCTTGTTGACGGTATGAATACATGCTCGCCGCAACTTTTAATATCATGTGAATGACACCCAAGAAACAGAGCATTAGACATATGAGAGAAATCAAAAGAGGAAGGGAAGTAGAATGCACAATAACACAAGTGTTCTTAGAATGCGTCTAGTAGTCCTTTCATGAAAAAATGACTTCTATTATAGATCAAAGGGGTTGTTCTGTAAGTTACATATTTATCTCTATTTTAATAGAAATATTACAAATAATAAACGTGTGGTTGTACATTTACATTTTTATAAATGAATATGAGATTTGTAATCGTCGTTGATACTGTTTCATATTCAAACTATTTGAAAGGGGGATTACTGACCCACTAAAGTTAGCAATCGGTTTTCTTATAATTGTCCGATCGACATTCTAGAAGGAAATTCCTATAGAGACATCATTATCAAATTTTCTCAAAATTCGTGTAATTCACATTTTGGATGTACAGTTTGAAATTAAAGTTCTAAGCGGACGATTTTACAACCATCGTCTCTGCACACTTTTTCTCATCCTTTGTTTGTCGTCTTCTATGGACGTCATCACAACCGTTCAATTAAAGAGCCGCTGCACCAACATGAACGGACGACTGGATCATATCAAGCAAACTTGCTAGTAAAATTTGGTGGGCCCCACTGAATACCAGGGCTGCTCAGCGCAGCAATGTTGTCTGGCGCTTTACAGTGTCAACTCAGACCCGCCCAGTCATGCCTCCGACAACGCAATGGCCTTCTGGTCCACATCTCTATTTCGGCCAGCTCTACCCAGTCCTTAGTTATTGCAGCGAGCGATGGATCCGGTTTTAATTGGCGGCCGAGATTTAAAAGGCTTCATTATTAACGACGATGATGGCACCAGTACAAATGTCTCTTCTGCCCGATTCGATTCTTTGAAAAAGCTGACGAGCATGCACATCTTGTGTTTGGACTATTTGTTAAATTACTCGTTGACAATATTTTGATTTTAGCTTTTTAAGATTTCAATAAAAAAAAGTTGATTCCAAAATAAAAAAAAAAACTCCAATATGATAGAATCATTATTGATGTATCATCAATATTATTGATGCGTCATCAATAATTTTTTATTAAATATGAATTTCAGTACATCTTTAAAATTCTAAATCAAATTCAAACTTACCAAGGCCCTGATTTAGTAATTTTATAGTCACAATGACCGTTTCGTCAAGATGAACCCAATGATATCAAAATTGGTTCGGTTCGACTATAATCAAACCCATATTAAGTAGTTGAAGCATAATTGGAGGGTTTGGATCATTATTTGAATGATCAAATGAACTTCAAAGTTGACATATTTGTAGTTGAATTGACTGTACCGATGAGGTGAATCTAACAAGCCCAAGATTACAAAATTTTGATATCATTAAGGCGTTAAAATCTTCAAAAATATCATCTATAATCAAGGAGGATCAATAGAGATAGTCCAATTGAGTGGTTAGGGGAGATATGCGCCAAAAGACCGAAATTTCTCTCTCAAAAAGCTATAAATAGACTCACTCTCTTCACTTTAGAGGAGGAGAGGAACAAAAGGAATTCAAGAGCTTGTTCTAGAGAGAAAACCCAGCGAAAATCGTCACTCTCCGTAATCACCCACCATCATCAACCACCTTCGGTTGTCTTCTCCTACAGTAACCGACCACAGGTCACCACCAACCCTTATTTGTAACTATTATATTCCAAATACAATGATTGTGTCTAACACCTGTACTAACGACTAGACAATGACCACTGACTTCCACATATGTCGACCACCGTCATTCACCTGCTCATCGACCACCATCAACCATTGCAAGCCATAATAGCCAGCAGCTACCGACCACCTGCCTCAATAACTATTTGAAATTGTTGTATTTTGAATACATCTATTGCATCTAACACCTATATTGAAGACCCAAATAATAACCACCTACCTTCATAGTGGTCAACCGCCATCAACCACCGATTATGGGCCACTAGTGACCACTTGTAGCCATCATCACATACCACTGCCAACTACGACCTTCGACGACATTTACTTGCAACTATTATAATCCAAATATGATCTTCATGACCAACTATTGCCCCTATAGTCACCAACTACTGCTTTGTGGCCAATTACTACTATTAACATTTTCAGCTAAGACATTTGAGACTAATTGTCCCTATTGTGGCTACTGAATATAACTTTTATAACCAAGTACTTCCTTTGTAGCAAGCAGCTACGACCTTTTGTGGATAATTACTATTTTTATGTTTCCTAATTATGACCTCTATGATCAACAACCAGTACAATAACCACTAACTACAACATTTATGACTTATTACTGCCATTATAGTGACCTACTACGACTTTTGTGACTAACTGCTATAGTTACAGTTTTCAATTATGATCTTTGTGGCCAATTGCTATTATTACAACCATTGACTACATCCTTAATGACAAATTATTACCTTTGTAGCCGCCAACTATTGATGTTAAAATTTCCAATTATGATCTTTGTGGCCAACTGCTACAAAAACTTTACTGCTAACTAGTGCCTTTGTAGGAACAAACTATGACATTTGTGGCTAAATACTGTTGTTACAGTTTCCAACTATAGCATATGTTGCCAACCACCAATTATAACCTTTATGACAAACTACTTGTTTTGCAACAACTAATTACAACATTTATGACCAACTACTATTGTTACAATTTTCAATTACGGCCCTGAGACCAACAACATTTATGACTACAACCTATATAGCTAACTACTACCTTTATAACAACTAATTACAACATTTGTGGCAAACTATTACCATTACAACTAAGAATCACAGTTGTTGTAGCCCAATTATAACTATTATGGCTAAAATACTATTAGTATATTTATGAATATTGGCTTTGTAATTTCATCTTCTCTAATTTATGAAAATAGTAGATCTATGTACTTATTTTTACATGGTGGATTACTTTAACAGGGCTATGCCCCATAGTTTTTCTTTTTCGAGGGGTTTTCCACATAAAAATATTGGTGTCTTTCTCTGCCACTTTTCATTTATTTGTGTGTGTGGTGGATTTTCGTTCAACGCTAAGGAGTTAAACTATCCCTCCACTACCGCGAATCTTCGGACAGACAATAATTATATTTAACTATAAATCAATTAGTGAATCTATAAAGGGGCATTTATGTGCATATCAACTGTTTATATTTATAAATTTAATCATCAAAATTTCAAATTTACATCTATAAACCACTCAAATTTTTTAGACCGCAAAAATTAAAAAAAAACCTGTTTGATTTTGTTAAGATGAATTACACCTTACATCCATAGTCTTTTAATAACATATTATTATAATTTTAAATATCAATTTTTAGTGTTATATATATATATATATATATAAGACTTATATGATATGTATGTCAGTTTCCCATCTAAAAATATGTAAAGAGTTTATAACACATTCATTTATTTCAACCAAATATAAATCATGTAGAATTGAAGGAAGGTTAATTTACATTCAGCTCTTTAATAATCAAGCTTAAAACATATATTTCATATTCGACTCACCTATTTATGATTGAAACCAAGACTTGCTTCTTAATGAACTCAGCAGGAGTGGATCAATGAGCATCCAACTGCCCCTAATATGCCTAACAATTCGAGTACCGCCTTCTTAAGGCCAACTGTGCCAGAGGGGTTTCAAACCCCCGACCTGAGCGATCTTATACCGTGGATGCCAACTAATAGGTCAGGGTACACAACACACGCACACACACCCACACGCGTGTGCGCGCACACAAACATATATATATATAATCCAACTCCATATATATATATATATATATTCTTCAAAATAAAGGAATGGCAGGTGGCTATTATACGTGTCTGATCATCTCTCATGCACCAAATCATCCGAGTACCACACCCAACACTCGGGGGGAATCGAACCCTAGACCAGAGGGGATTTATAACTGATAAATAGATGTCCGACCAACTGATCTGAATGTATTTATGACCAAACATATTAATGAAAAAATTTAAAGCAGTCCCACACCAAAAGCTATTTAGAAAGAATGAATTGCTACATCTTAATTTAAGCAAAGCCATCCAACTTACAAAACATAAAACCAAAAAAAAATATTTTAAGAAAAAAAAGCCTAAAGCAAACAGATTAAAACACCTTGAGTATTGGCAAAGTGGTTTGGAAAGTCAAACCATGTCAAATATAAAGGAAATGGATTCAATATGATCATAGAAGCCATTAATAATAATCAATATTAAGATAACTCATTGGCATTATCTAATAGAGATGGATAAGACCATGCATATTTTCCATGTAATTAATCAAGAAACTATGGATGCCCCCAACATCATGCAAAAGATGATTCTTGAAAATCCCACACATCTAACAAGGCGAATATTCAACATAATAGCATATATCATAGCAACATAAGATTAGGAAGTGTTATTATGAAATAAAGCTCATACATATTAGGAATAAACCCAACATGAAATGATGTTGTAGCTAATCAAAATTATAGTTACTTAAAGTAAGTTGGTATTGTTGAAAGCTAAGGAACTTTTCCAATAATGTAAATGCAACTTCATATAGCATAAATTGGAGCCTTACACCATATTGAAGAAATATGTATGCAATATGATAAATTCATGACGTAGTAATATATAATCAAGCAACATGACTAACAATCTATTAACTGCATAGAAGAAGCCCATCTGTAGTTCACCTATGAAAGCCTAATAGATATTTCAAAGCCATAGAGGTAAATATTTATCACCAATCACAAGTATTTGGACAAACCACATTAAAGAAAAAAATGGCCTGAAACTTGAAAAAAAAAATTATAAGGAGAATGCCCCACTTAAAGTGAAAGATTATGAGAGGAATTGGATGTAGGGGAGAAGAATTCTAGATTTTGATGACATAAAAATTAGATGATAAGACAAAGTAAAACATAAATATGCAATTAAAGAATAAACACGAGCGAATAATAACCTTCTATGGTGAATTTTTTGTAATGTAAATTTTCATAAATTCAAATTTGATGATCAAATGCTGCATTAAGTATAGTTTACTATCTCAAAACATTTAAATATTATTGTTTATTGG
The DNA here is from genome assembly GCF_001263595.1 of Phalaenopsis equestris. Taxonomy (NCBI): domain Eukaryota; kingdom Viridiplantae; phylum Streptophyta; class Magnoliopsida; order Asparagales; family Orchidaceae; genus Phalaenopsis; species Phalaenopsis equestris. The sequence continues at coordinate 216,864 of NW_018165167.1, forward strand.
ATTCAATTACTAAATAAAGATTCCAAAGTTACTGTTGACCTCATTTTTTGTTACATGGGACTTGCACGGTGATTCACCTAAAAAAACATGTTTTTAGTGCATAAGTGACCTAAAAAAACATGTTTTTAGTGCATATTTTATAAGCATTTTATGTACATTTTTAATGATATTGCACTTTAAAAGAAGGTATTTTGCATGTTTTTTGTTTCAGGTATATGAAATCGATATTTAGAGAAAATGAGGGAAAATTGAAGCAAAATTAAAGATTTTTGTGTGGCGCTATAGCTCCACCCCTTGGCGCCATAGAACCATAGATGGCGAGATGGGAGTTATAGTGCCTTAGACTGGCGTTATAGCGCCAGTAACTACTTTTCTAGAAGATCCATTGAATTTGGCCGAATTTTGGAGGGGTATTTGAAGCGACCCTTTGTTATTTTTTGTTTTCTATTTAACGAGAATGATTTGGCCGTATTTAAAGACCTTTTGGAGCCTCAAAACTTCAATATGGCGACAATATCTCGTCAGGGTTTTTCATGTTTTGTGTTCAAGTGTAAGTATGAGTATGTTATAGTGTGAAAAAGTTTGGAGATTGCTTAAAGGAAACTCCATAAATTTACTTGGAGAGAAGACATAAGGTACTTTGTATTTGTGTTTAAGTTTTTGTTGTAAGACTTGGATTTTAATGCAGATGTTTTGTTTTTGTTTAATCTCCATGAATTTTAAATGGTTCCCTTTCTTTCTCCTTACATATGAGACTTAATCTTGTGGGACGAGAATGATTTAAAGATTTTTTTTACTCTTAAAAATCGTGATGGCATTTTCACCAAATCTTCATTTACTTTACAAACTTGTCACTTGTGAGGTTAAATCTATTGAGAAACATAATGACATGGGAGAGTTATGATTTCACCCAACTAGTGGATACCACACTTCATTCTAGGCAGAGCCATTACGATCACCTAAGGGGGGTGCAAATAAATAGGGAGATAAGTTTTGATGGGCATAGAATTGTTTAGTTATAGAGTGACATACTAGATTCTTATCAATTTGGCTTAAGGTTTAGTACCCTGATGTTGGGATTTGGCCATCATGGTGGCATATGCTTAGGGGCATTTAGAGGTGAAAGGTTAGATAATTCTGACGCGAAATCGAGATGTTAAGGAATCGATCTTAAGTTAGCCAATGGTCTTTGCTAACAACGGGAGGAGGTAAAAAATAAGGTATGCTTCTATTTGTCACGATACACCAGTTTTGTCTTAAATCATTTGAATCATACACAGATTAAAATCTCTTTGTAAGGGGAAATGTTTTCCATAATATCCAAACTCAATATTATATTTTGTTAAGTTGTTACATTTAGTTATTATTTTCTTTTTAACACTTTACTAGTAATTTTTAGAAAGCATATCATTTTAGACCACTTATTTGTTTAATTTGCAATTTAAGTAGAATTTTTGTAAGTTGATTTTAAGAGTTACCTCTTTTCTCGTTGGATTGATACTGGTTTTGTTAAGAAAAATCATATATTACTTTAAATGATATGTATACTTGCGTAACACCCATAGTGTGAAAATTTATTATATAATTTATAAATCATTACATTTGTTCACATCAGCCACTAAATATAATTTGAGAAATATTTTATGGCAAAATTTTAAAGATTAAAAATACATGTAAATGTGGGTCGGGTCAAATTTTTGACGTCGTTACCAGGAATTGCAATGAAATTTTTTTGACTTACAATTTTATTTGAATTGTAAATTTAAAAAAATTAGAAAATTTTTATAAAAAAATAAATTTGAAAAACTAAAAAAAAAATTAAAATTAAAAATTCAAAAAAATATATATTTTCATTTTTGCTGTGTTATTTTATTTTCTGCAATTATTTTTACATTATTTATGCATAGTTCTGGATTTAAAAATTTAATGTCTTACAATTCTGAATAAGAACAAATAATTAGAAAATTTTGAAAAAAAAGAAAACTTCATAATTCTTGAGAAATGGCTAACACATCACAAAATAATATTAATATTCAAACTGTTGAAAATGAACATCGTAATTTACAAACACCTTTAAGGGATTATGCGAACACTTCAGTAGATGAAATTCATTTAATTATTCAAACTCCTGCTGTAGAGGCTAACTTATTGGAACTTAAATCTTCAATTATACAAATGTTACAAAAAATCAGTTTGGAGGAACACCATCTGAGGATCCCAATTTACATTTAGCTAGCTTTTTAGAACTGTGTGCTATATTTAAATATGATGGCGTATCAAATGATGTCGTTAGACTTAGACTTTTTCTTTTTTCATTTAGGGACAAAGTCAAGATGTGGTTAAATTCATTAACACCTAGATCTATTAAAACTTGGGGAGATTTTGCTCAAAAAATTTTGGCTAAATATTTTCCACCTTCAAAACTACGAAGCTTAGAAATGATATTACTTCTTTTACTCAGTATGAAGGAGAGTCTATATATGAAGCTTGAGAAATATTTAAGGAACTCCTTAGAAAATGTTCACATCATGTTTTACTAGACTGGTTAATCATTCAAAGTTTTTATAATGGGCTACTAGGATCCCTTACATCTATTATAGATGCTGCTGCTGGAGGTTCATTAATGTTTAAACCCTTTGATGAAGTTTGATGAAGTTTATTCAATGAAGTTTATTCATTAATTGAAGAAATGACTAAAAATAATTTTCAATGGCCTTCTAATAGGGTAAATCTAAGAAAGTGGGTAGTATTCAAGATAATAATGTTATTTCAATGATTGCATGCCAAGTTGCTGCATTATCTAAGAAGATAGACCACATTGGAATGAATTTTTCTCCAACACCCCAAATGGTTGAAGAAAATTCATTAGAACAAATGATTGATTCTCATACTTCATTGGAAACTATAAATGTTATCAACAGACCGAATAACCCATATTTCAGCTATTACAGTCCAGGTTGGAAAAACCATCCTAATTTTAATCAGAACAACAATCCTAGAGTTGGAAGTCAAGAATGGGGAAATGCTCAAGTAAACCCATTGGGAAATTAGAACAACGAGGGTAGTGCTAACTTTAGACCTACTTATCTTCCTGGATTTAATCAACAAGTTAAGGAGAAGAAGTTTTCTATAGAAGAAGTGGTGTTGCAAATGGGTAATCATTTACAAGGTCAAAGTGCTCCTATTAGAAATATGGAGAATCAACTGGGACAAATTGCTAATGCACTTAGCAATAAGCCTTAGGGAACACTTCCTAGTAATGTAGAGATTAATCCTAAAAACAAAAGTAAAGAGGCAAAGCAAGTTAAAGCGGTCCAACTAAAGATTGGAAAAGAATTAAATGTTGGACTTAAAAAAGAGATTGAAGTGGAGAGAGAAGTTGAATAAATTGAGAGTCCTGAATTCCTAAGGAAACATAAATACCCAACTCTCCAACTAACATTAATTTAGAAAGACCCTCATCACCATTTCCTCAAAGACTTAAACAACAAAAATTGGATCAATGATACACCAAAATAATATACTATTTTATGCGTATATTTTATGCTTATTTTGGTGATATTCAACTTTAAAGATAGGTATTTTCATGTTTTTTTTGCAGATATATCAATTTTAGGCATTTGGAGCAAAAAGTAATGAAAGGAGAAAATTTAGAGCCAAAATGGAAAATTTCGTGATCCTGCCACCAAATTGGCGCCAAAAGCGTCATTTTCCCGAAAGCTGGTGCCAGAAACTGGCACCTCGCCATTTTACAGAGAAGCGGTGCCAGATTGGCGCCATAAGCGCCAGAATCCATAAAACAACGCGGACTCCATGAAGCAGCGCCAAAGGCGTCAAAATCAAGAAAATAACACGGACTTCATTAGGCTGGCACCAGAAGCACCAGAGATGAATTATGATGGAGTAAGTCGGTTCGTGGCTATTTTTTAGCAGATTTTGAAGGCTCCAAATATTTCAAATGTCTCATGGAGTGGTTCAATGCATCTAGACACTTTTGAAAGCTCTATAACTTGACGGAGGAAGAAAATGTACATAGTTTACTTTAGCCAAGCTGCATATCTGATAAGAAATCTAAATTCAACTGAAAGAGACTGAAGTGAAGCTGATTCTAGGCTGACATGAAGGCTATATATGCTAATGATTATGAATATAAAGTAATCCATTTATAGAGCAACTGATTTCTTAGGGATAACGCTTCTCATCAAAGTGTATATTATTGAAATTGTTAACTTAGCCAAGTCTACCAGACAACTATTTTTTCCATTTCGTGCTACTGTTTATGGCATGTCATCAACAAATCCTGAGACAAGTAGTTTATTCCAACTCTATTGTCAATGATCAAAGTATTGCTTGTCATGGTTGACTTTACGCACTCAGAGGAATGGATGGAGTAATCCAGATAGGTCAATCAGTCTATTCATAGCAGTCCTATAAAAGAGGCTAGTTCCAAAAACATTCTAATATACTATCTATAATGACAAACCTTCCTTTCAAAAGTTCAAGTGAGGGCGAGAGTGTTAATGTCTTATGCAAGTTCATGGGAGAGTTTGTTCATATTTTGTGCATGTAAGCGAAGTTATTAGCATGTATGCATGTAAATGTAATAATTTCATTTACATGCATAAAGAATCTAAGGGCCGAGTCTTGTAAAATCGTTGTAATAATTCCATTTAGATTTTAAGAAGAATTTGCATGAAATGGTAGCAAAAGGGCTTGAGCCAAATTCATCTATTTTTACAATGCCTATATTTTCATTATATATGGATGGTAGTATCATGCATGTAATTGTTTCTCTTGAAGTAGTAACTTTTATCGGACTAATACTTTATTATGTATGGATGACAGTATTAAGCAAGTTTTGCTTATATGATCATTTCAAAAAACATTCAAACACTCTAAATTATCAAATAATAATAAAATATTTAAACAACCACCATAGGAAACTCTAAAGGTGCATAACTATATACTTTATATTGTTCCCAAAGTGCATATCAATTGAGGATCCTAGTATTTAATGATAAAAACCACTACATCACATCACTTCCTTTCTGCAAATGTCCATGAGTTTTAAAGCTTTTTGATATCTTTCTTGAGGTTTAGCTGCCTCTATTTAAATCTATCTAAAAAATTTGTTGTTACATATCTAATGGAACTAAGTAGATCTATTATTGTATCTTGAATTCTATTTTGATATACAAATATATAATTTTTTAGTCACTAAATGTTGTGATTTTATGTTAATTTTTAGTCATTTTAATTCATTTGAAATTAATCAATGGGATCTGCGATTATCATTACATAAAAATAGAAGACGGGTAAAACTAGTCGCAGAGATTAAAAAAATAAGAAAACTTGAAAGCACATCAACATTTTTAGGGTTTGCAAAGCTGGGCAAATTGTGAGCAATGGAATCCTACCTATTCATCGAGTTGAGAGAATCTTGCCCTTTTGTATGCCACCATTTTCTCTGGATGAAGCCATCTCAACTGAGAGCTGTAAAGGGTTTCGATTTTGTGGAGGAACACTGTGGAAAGCTAACAGGAGAGTGATCCCGGTTGAATATAGTTGTGTAAAATTTATAAAGTTGACTCCGCTTTGCAACTTTGGCAAAAATTTAATGTTGTATTTTATGAATAAAAATATTAAGCACTTAATGTTGGGATTCTATGCAAGTATATGTATCATTATCAAGTAATATAAGATTTTCTATTTAAGTCCCAAATATTGATCCCATGAGGAAGGTTTAAATTTTGAGATGATAAATTAACTAGGAAATTCACAGAAATAAAATGAAATTACTGTCACTAATTTTGAATGTTTGTGATACTATTAAAACTAAACTATTAACTACTAGCAAAATTTAAATGCAGAGTTTAAATTAGTAATTACAAAATTATGTTTATGTGATGAAGTTTTCTAATGTTTTCTAATATGAAAAACAATCTTAATGCAATATAAGATAATAAAAGCATGCTTTTTTATATCATAAACTAAATAATTATCTATAAACATCTTAAAAGTCAAATAGGAGCAATTTTAATTATCTTCCCTGATTCAGTGCTATAGAAAATCATTGGCTAATTTTAGGTTTAGTCCCTAAATCCGTGGCTAGGTTAGGAGGATACTGGCTCCCACTCTAGAGCACCAATTTCTTTCTCTTCCCCTGATGGGTAACTCTCGCTTTAGTTCTTAAACACTAAGATCAAATTGAGGATTTTAGTTTGTCACCCTAAAAATCTCCAATTCTACACCCAATAATATATATTTTCCTATTTATTTGCACTTAATTCCATGAAAGAAATACTCCTTCATGGACTTAAATGTGATTCTCACTCTATTATAGAACTCATACTCCATTCCCTGGATCATATATTTAACAATATATTTTAACAATTCAATTGGTCAGATCGAAAAATAAATTAAGAGCGAAGTTGAAAAACCATCACAATTTATTTTATATTTTAACATTGGAACATCCAAATTATCTCTTCATTTCATCATATCTCAGACTAGGGAGAAAGATAAAGGAAACTACACAGACTTCATGAGAAAGCTACAACAAAACATAAATTTCATATATAAAAGGAAGTTCATACAACAATAATAAACAAGCAAGACTTATCCTTAACTCTTTCTCAAAGAAAATCCTTTGTAGCCTGTCTTAGGAAATATAGGAAGAAGAAATCTCTTACTTCTCTCCCTCTCCAACACTTCTTAGAGAAGAACTCACACTTAAATTTACCACAAAAAACTCAAAACTATAAAGAAAATAAATGACTAATGATGTGGAATAGAATGAAAGGATGTAAAGTGGCAAGGAGGAGCACAAAAAGGTGTAAAGGGGCTCTTTTCTGATCAATTTCGGCTCTAAATAGAACCTAGGGTCGATTCTCCAATAGATGCATCCAAAAACTCTTAAAAAACCGTCCAAATTCGTCAATATTTTAGAAATAGGGTCTGCACCGACACTAGCATCGTCGACGCCCATTCTGGCGTCATCGCCGCTAGTGGCCATCTAATTAAATCTGTCTTCTCTGTCAAAAGGCACCATTAGCGCCCAATTTGGAGCCATCGGCGCTGAACAATTTTTCAAAATCTTCATTTTGTCTCCAAATTTCATTTTTTTGCTCATTTTTGCTCCAAGTCCTAAAAATTAATAACCTGGAGCAAAACATGAAAAATACCTTCCATTAAAGTGCAATATCACCAAAAATGAGTATAAAATATGGGTCTAAAAATGCATATATTTTTTGTGTATCAAAATTCCCCAAACTTAAATGTTACTTGTCCTCAAGTAACTCTTTTACTACATAAAAATATGACTCATGACAAAGATTAACTTCTAGAATTTCATATTTTAGTGTAGTAAATACAATAGCATAACTTAAGAAAACGTAAAATAACTCCAGTTAATACTAAAGGTATAAAAACATCTAGCTGTCAAGTCTAAGATTTCTGATTCTCTAGATTTCTGATTCTCTATTCTTCTATAAATCTTTGTAGCCTTATAGTCAATTAAATAATCAAAAAATTAAATCTTTGTAGCCATATAGTCAATATATATAATTTAATTATTTCTAACAAAAACTAGCTAAACATAAACGAACAAAATTTTGTTCGTTTTCGGCTCATTTATATATCGAGGGCAAAAAATTTGTTCGTATTCAGCTTATTTGCTGTTTGCAAATAACGATCCATTTTGAAAACTCTATTTGAGGTCTGCCAATAGTATCATTTTCAATCCTTTTTCTTTTCTTTTCTCTTCTTTCTCTTTTTTTTTATGTGAGAATTACTATATCTGGATAGCCTTTAATGATTTTGAACTTCACTATCCTCTTCTTAAAGTTAAAAACTTTTCACATTCCTTCACTTTATAAATTTATATTAGCCTTAAAGATTTTTCATAAAGTTTTATTCTTTTCTTCCTATATGAATTTCTAAGGTTTTTAATAATCCAAAAATACAAATTCCTTTACTTAAAATAAAAAACATATCCTTATTCTATCATACCAAATAACTTAATCTTTAAAATTAACCTTTATTATTGAAAAATTTTTTACTTAAGTTTACTATATATTTAGAAATACAAATATAATTATCTAAAATTACCCTCTAATACCAAAGGTCATGTTAAATTTTAAAATATTTTGAAAATATAGCTAATTGAGGACAAATAAAATTAAGTCTCTTTCCTTTAAAAAGGAAATTTTCTTCCCCTCCCCCCCTATT
>NW_018165168.1:0-2689 GCF_001263595.1 Phalaenopsis equestris
AAAACTATGGAATGCTAAAAGTCAAACTCCCAACTTAAAAGAGAGTCTCGGATTTGGTACAATCGGACCAGTCGATGATTCTAAATTTTGCATGTTTGTTACTAGTGAGTAAGAAGAGGATTGCCTTGATGTAGAAGATGACTCTACTGATCAACCAATAGAAGATGCTCTGCTAAAATTTGAGGACCAAGAATTTGAGGAGGAAATTAAATCTACTGTTGATGAATTGAAAGAGATTAACCTCGGGACTAAAGAACGACCCCGGCCTACATTTATAAGTTCTGTACTTAATGACGAAGAATCTACAAAATCGATCAAACTATTAACAAAATTAAAAGATTGCTTCGCATGGAGCTACGATGAAATATCAGGACTGTCAGCACAGGTTGCAGTCCATAAACTTGGGGTGGACAAGAATATAACCTCAGTAAAAAAAGCTCCCAGGAGAATGTGCCTCGAGATAGACCAACAAGTCATCACCAAGGTGAAGAAATTAATAGACACCAACTTTATGAAAGAAGAGCAATACCCCATGTGGTTAGCTAACATTGTACCTGTTAAGAAGAAAAATAAACAGATCCGTGTTTGTGTCGACTTCAGAGATTTGAATAAAACATGTCCATAAGATGAATTTCCACTACTCATACCAGAGATGATGGTGGATATTGCTTCAAAACAAGAAATTTTCTCCTTCATGGAAGGATCATCGGGATACAACCAAATCAAGATGGCTCCCAACAAGGCATGTCCAAAAGACCAGTTTCCACTACCTATATGAGAGATGATGGTGGATATCGCTTCAACACATGAAATTTTCTCCTTCATAGACGGATCATTGGGATACAACCAAATTAAGATGGCTCTCGAGGATGCAGCACTTATAGCCTTCAGAACACTGATTAGAATTTTCTGCTACACAGTGATGTCGTTCGACCTAAATAATGCTGGAGCAACATATCAGCGTGCAATGATGAAGATTTTTGACGACCTCATTCACAACCAAGTAGACTGCTACATGGATGATTTGGTCATCAAAAGTAAATGTAAAATAGACTGTTTGTATGATTTGAGGATCGAGTTCAAATGATTACGATGATACAACCTTAAAATTAATCCCTTAAAGCGCGCCTTCGGCGTTACCTCTGAGAAATTTCTAGGATTCGTTGTCCGTCATCGGGGAATCGAGATTGACTCAGATAAGATTAAAGCTATCTTGAAAATTTCTCCCCCTAAAACCTTGAAACAACTAAGTTCCTTCCAACGGAAGTTAGCATATTTGAGACGCTTTATTTCGAATCTCTCAGGTAGGTGTCAGCCTTTCTCGACATTAATTAAAAAAGATGTCAAATATTTTTGGGAAGAGAAATGCCAGCGGGCCTTAGAGGATGTTAAGTAATATTTAATGGCACCTCCTGTTTTGACAGCCCCTATCTCGAGAAAACTATTGATACTTTATATCGTGTCCTTAAATGACTTTCTTGGAGCCCTCTTAGCCTAAGTCAATGATGAGGGTAAGGAAAATGCACTATAATTGAGCCGTCGCCTAATAACGATGGATATAAGGTATCAACCTATTGAGAAGCATTCTGTGGCATTTATTTTCACCGCCCAAAAGCTTAGAAATTACATGCTTTCTCATAAGATTACCATGATCTCAAAAGTTAATCCATTGCAATATTTGATGACCCGATCAACACTCTCCAAACGTTTAGCAAGATGGTCAATGATCTTATTGCAATTTGATATAACTTTTGTTCCCCTCCGTGCTATCGAAGGATAGATACTAGCAAACTTTCTCACTGCACACCCACTGCCAGCTGGGTCCTCTCTCAACAACGAGTTACGAGATGAGCAAATATTACAAATGGAATTATCTAGTGCGCAATGCTGGGAGATGTACTTTGATGGCACTTCGTCAGCTAGAAAAGATAAAGGATCAGGTACAGTTATACCAGGCAAAGCAGGAATTGGTTTGATCTTTATCACACTAAATAAGGGTATGATAAGGTTCTATGTCACAGTGCAAGGAAGATGAGTCTTGTCTCAGATTGACTTCGAAACTCTACACAAGCTTGGAAAAGAAGAAACAATAAATATAGTTGCAAACATCAACAAAGATTGGCGCAAGACATCAATAAAATATTTGTATACCGGAAAGCTGCCAGAAGACAAGTCTGAGGCCCACCACATCACAAGAAGGGCGATGTCTTACACCCTAATGGGAAATGTTCTCTATAGAAGATCATTTGACCAACTGTGGCTAAGATGTTTGGGCCGACCCCAACCACAGCAGAGCCGAAGCACATAATTATGTCTAAGAGGTACATGTCAGATTGTGTGGCACTTACCAGTCAGGGTCAAAAATGAAAATAAAGATCAAAAGACTCGGGTATTATTGGCCAGCAATGATGTCCGATTGCATGGATACAGCCAGAAGATGTCACCAATGCCAAGTGCATGGGGTGGTCTTACACCAGCCTCCGAATGTGCTACACCCAACTATTGCCTCGTGGTCATTCATGTGTTGAGGCCCAAACATAATACGTCTGATAGACCCTCCATATTCCAGAGGACACAGGTTTATACTTGCTGCTACAGATTACTTCTCCAAATGGGCAGAGACAGTACCGTTACGTGAGGTTACGACACAACACGTCCTTCAATTTTTCAAAAGCCAAATCGTCTACCG
>NW_018165168.1:2804-9751 GCF_001263595.1 Phalaenopsis equestris
CCCAAAATACATGGGATAGATTGGAGATACTTTACAATTACTATCCTAGAGAAAAATGGCTTGGCCAAAGCTTTCGACAAAACACTCGTGCATATTGTAAAAAAGACATTGGACAAAAATAAAAGAGATTGGCATAATAGACTATTAGAAGCCTTATGGGCATACCAGATGACGTTCAGAACTCCCACTCAATGTACGCCTTACGCACTTATGTACTGGTTTGAGGTCGTACTACCACTAGAAGTTCAGACACCGTCAAAAAAAAGCACAAAACTCTGACTTGAAGAACTGGAGAGTCTCGAGGGAAAACGATTGGAAGCGCAACAACATTTGGAGCTCTACCAGGCAAAGATGGTACAGGCAAAGAAGTTACAAGCCCATGACAAATTGGTCCGCCCAAGGACATTCAAAGTTGGTGACCTCGTATTTGTTCTCAGAAGGCCTACTCTTGCACACTACAAGATAGGTGAAAATTTTGAACCAATTTGGGAGGGACTGTTCATGGTAGAAATGGTTTACTTCAGCGGATCATACCGGTTAGTAGATTCACAAGGCAAAAGGCCTATGTTGTTGAATAATAGACTATACCGAAAAAAGCAATACTACACAACCCGACGCCGCTTGCCTCTGCTTGCTTTGAAACTTTGGAAACTTTGATTATCTTAGGGTTATCTATGTGGCCAAATGTCTATGATCGGGTCCAAATTTTGTAGTTAACCTCAATATAATGAAAATTTTGAGAAAGAAATTTTGAACTTCAAATTTTCTTTTTTCAACTTTTGAGTATAATGTTCCACTAAATTAAACAAAACTCATACATAAAATAAATAATTCATTTCACCAAAACAAACTAAAATTTACTTTAATAAATACTTTACTTTGTTCTTTTTCATGACAAGTTTTAGCCCACTGACGTTTTTCCTGTTGTCTGCAGAAAGATGTGGGGATAGAGGCTGATCTTTATTTTTCATGATGGCTGGAGCCTCGTACTAAATGAGGAAATGGCGCCGCAAGGCGGTACCATGGACTTCAACATGGATTTTAACCAGGTTGACATGGACTACGAAGGTCCTCTCATGGACGTAGTCAGCTGCAATGAGAAATGGAGATTGCCTTCACTACTGAGAGTGACCGCTAAAGATAATGTATCACGCAAAGGCAAGAGTGTGATAGTAGAGAGAGATTCGATGGAAGGGTTCAGTCGTCTGCCCTCCATGGTAGCTACACCAGCTAGAGGTTTAATAGTTGTCAATAACAAATGACTTCCAAGTACATCGCTTCACAGGACGCAATGCAGAATCGCCAGCAACAAGAAGCAGAGAACTTTTCTACGACAAGAACACAGACATCAAAGAGAGACAAATAACTTGCTCACCCCTATTCCTGAGGGGCACATTTATGATTCAGACCTGAAGGAAACTTCTGCTAGTCTACACACCATGGATGAAGAACCAGTGTTTGTGACAGAGTCAGATACACTTTCAGTTTCAGATGTCTTATGCAAGGGTTGCCGGACGTGCAACACTGAAATACCAACTGGGACATCAGCCACGGGCGCGTACGTAGAATGCCCATATTGCAATGTTCTACATTTACAACATTTCAGTACATTGGAGGAGTATACTTCAAGCACCAATGGGTCTTAGACTTCAAATTTTATGATGGATGAGCCATATGTCCCATTCGAGACAGATTAGTATGTACCATGGAGCCCAGGGTCGTACATCCCGCTAGAGGCCGAGTCTCATGTTCCAGATCAACAAGCACCAGTTTGGGTTCCTGCTAGTGCTCAAATGAAGGAACGTCCGTGACAGTTGCCAACCCCAGTTATGGTAGAGTACTACAAGATAAGTAAAGTAAATAAAAGAGAATTTGAGTTTTATGAAGAAGTTCAGAAAAGTTCATCAACATAATGGAAGGCCTGGCGCTGTATACCAGGGCTTTCTCCAAAAGTGATGAAAGAAGAATTTTGGACTGTATCTTTGAATTAAGAGATAAAGGACGAGCGGGCCTTCTCATGGAAAGAACATATTCCGAGCCAAGGAAATAAAGGAGAGGAAAAGGAAGAATCACCATTCAGTGCGGCTGTTGTTACAACTTCACAAATGACAGATAGGGGAATCTGTCTAGGGTCCTCAGACACAATCAAGTAGATCCGCTACCGCTAATGATAAAGTGGATGATCAAAAGAATTGTCAAAATGGAATATTCTACCTGCTACCTGCATTCCCAATAGTTGTATTATCAATATTTATGAAGAGGTTATGAAGAGGGTGATTGCATTTCTCCACACATTGATCATCATGATTTTGTTAGGCCCTTCTGCATGGTCAAATTTATGAGCAAGAGAAATATTTTATTTGGAAAAGAAATCAGTGTCGTCAGCCCTGGTGAGTTCAGAGGTTCTGTGTAGATTCCTCTACCAGTCGGTTAAGTACTCGTTCTTAAAGGCAACGGTGCAGACGTTGCCAAACATTGCATTCCAGGGGTACGACACTGTAGGGTGTCTATGACTTTCCGTAGGATGGATGAAAGCAAAATGCCATTTGGATTCCACATAGACCCAGAACTAGAAGAGCTACTACCGTACGAGCTATGAGAGGGTTGTACCTCTAAGTACATGCGAAGGGAACTCTTATCCTGGAGCATGACTTAGAAGGTCTGCTTGATCAGGAGCTCGTCATACCTAGTTTAAACGATCAGAGGGTTAACTTATTTTTTTAGCGACATGACATGTATCTGATATATTCAGCCTACAATGTATTCATAGCATGAGATGTTCTTAATATATTTGGACATGGACTATATATTGTACCTTTTGAGGAGTTAACCTATGTTTGACTTGTGACATCTTTTTATTGAAGCCGATTAATGAAAATTTTTCTCATAAATGTGCCTTTTTGTCAGTTGCCTTTTTGTGTGATGGATGAAAGCCACGAACCACACGTTGGTTCAAAATTTCTATGAACAAAGAACGGAACAACAAATCTTTAACAATAAATAAAATTTAAATAAAAATAATCACCAATGAATAAACAACAAAACAAATTTCTTTCAAAAAAATTCAACCATATAAAATTAAAACTTTAAAGACATATTTTAGAAAATAAAATGTGATAAAAATCTGTTGAGTGGATTCTCTCGATTTCAAAGTTACTTACTCTTTGTGCATGCAGCACCACCATCTTTATCTGCCTTAACTCTCTTCACATCCCCGCGGAATTTTGCATTCTGCACAAAACCCCACAAAGCTCTATAAATCTTCTTCAACAAAATCAACCATTCCACATGACACACTCCTACAAATTCAACACCACAAGCTCTTTGTGAATTTCAATTCTCCTTACAAGTCAGTACCTAAATTCCGATTCTCATCTCTTGAGGTCGATACCTAAATTTCAACTCTCTCTTTCAGATTGATTCCTAAATTTCAATTCTCACACTTTCGAGTCAGTACCTAAATTCTGATTCTCATTTTTTGATGTCGATACATAAATTTTGACTCTCTCCTTGAGATTGAAAACTAAATTTCAAATCTCATCTTCAAATCAGTACTTAAATTCTGATTCTCGTCGTTCGAGGTCGATACCTAAGTTTCGACTCTATCCCTGAGATTGATACCTAAATTTTAAATCTCATTTTTGAATCAGAACCTAAATTTTGATTCTCATCTTTCGAGGTCGATACCTAAATTTTGACTCTCTCTCTGAGATTTTAAATCTCATTTTTGAATCAGAACCTAAATTTTGATTCTCATCTTTCGAGGTCGATACCTAAATTTTGACTCTCACCCTTAGATTGATACCTAAATTTCAAATCGCATCTTCGAATCAGTATGTAAATTTTGATTCTCATATTTCAAGGTCAATACCTAAATTTTGACTCTCTCCTTGAGATTGATACCTAAATTTCAAATCTCATTTTTGAATCAGTACCTAATGTCTGATTCTCATCTTTTGAGGTCGATACCTAAATTTTGACTCTCTCCCTGAGATTGATTCTTAAATTTCAAATCTCATTTTTGAATTAGTACCTAAATTATGATCCCCATCTTTTGAGGTCGATACCAAAATTTTGACTCTCTCCCTGGGACTGATATCAAAATTTCAAATGTTATTTTTGAATCAGTACGTAAATTATAATTCTCATCCTTCAAGGTGGATACCTAAATTTCGACTCTCTCGCTGATATTGATACCTAAAATTTAAATCTCATTTTTGAACCAGTACCTAAATTCTGATTCTCATCTTTCGAGGTCGATTCCTAAATTTTGACTCTCTCCTTGAGATTGATACCTAAATTTCAAATCTCATCTTTGAATCAGTGCCTAACTTCTAATTATCATCTTTCGAGGTTGATACCTAAATTTTGACTTTCTCCTTAAGATTGATACCTAAATTTCAAATCTTATTTTTAAACTAGTACCTAAATTCTAATTCTCATCTTTTGAGGTCGATACTTAAATTTTGACTCTCTCCTTGGGATTGATACCTAAATTTCAAATCTCATCTTTGAATCAATACCTAAATTCTAATTCTCATCTTTCAAGGTTGATACCTAAATTTTGAATCTCTCTCTAAGATTGATACCTAAATTTCAAATCTCAATTTTGAATCAGTACCTAAATTCTGATTCTCATCTTTCGAGGTCGATATCAATTTTTACTATTTCCCTGAGATTGATACTTACATTTCAAATCTCATTTTTGAACCAGTACCAAATTTTGATTCTCATTTTTCGAGGTCGATACCTAAATTTTGACTCTCTCCCTGAGATTGATACGTAAATTTCAAATCTCATTTTTGGATCTGTACCTAAATTTTAATTCTCATCTTTTGAGGTTGGTACCTAAATTCCGACTCTTCCTTTCTTTTCAAAATTGATACTAAAATTTCAATTCCCACCTCGGGGTCAGTACTTGTGTATTGATTCCAATCCTCTAGAAATCTCTAAAATTTCATAACTCAAAATCCACTCTCAAATCCCCAGCGAGAGTCCCTACTTCTTGACTTGATCAAATATGCACCTGCTAATATCCCCGATGGAAATAAAAAAGAACACACAAAACTCTACACATACCTTCGAGTCTGTTGACTTAGGAGTTTGTATAGGTTTTTGTTGATCTCATCGGTCAATGCCAATACCCGCAGTGTGCTTGCCCTGCACACCACCCCTATTGAGGGTCCATTTGTTGACGTAACTTTTTGTTGAGGTTCAATTTTTCCTCTTTAGTAGCCTAAGGTCTAGCCATAAGACTTTCCTATTGACTATTCTTAGAAATGTATACAAGGAACCCTCACCATTAGAAATTTCAAACTCTTCTCTACTCAACTTGAAGTTCCACATATTGGTCCTAACCTCTAGCACTTAGTAGGTGGGGTCACTTTTGGGCAAACTCAAGATGAGTGACCCTTAGGTCTGTTGGACCTTAGGGTTGACCCTGGCTATTGGTCTAGGGCTAAGGCACTTACTTGCAATCACTTGTACTCACAATCACTCATTACCCTAAACCTAGAACTTCTAGGCTTTGGTCACTTGATACTTTTAGAAGACTCCTGTAGGTGGTTTCCTAAACTCATTAGCCCTATGCTAGAGTTTAACTAAGACCACTACATAGAGGACGCAAAATGGGGTTTCCATTGATCCATGTATTATTTATGGTGGTTGGCAATCCAACTCTATCAAGATACCAAACCGGACATTGCCCCAAAATTCCCCCAAATTCCCAGATAGCATTGGGACCCCAAATTTTGCCAAAATCTCCAAATCTAGCCAAAATACCCAAAATTGTTCTAA
Organism: Phalaenopsis equestris; assembly: GCF_001263595.1. NCBI lineage: Eukaryota > Viridiplantae > Streptophyta > Magnoliopsida > Asparagales > Orchidaceae > Phalaenopsis > Phalaenopsis equestris. The sequence goes on from NW_018165168.1 coordinate 8,601, forward strand.
ATAAATAACTTCAAATACCTTGAGAACACCCAAATTACCCAAAATTCCCAAATTGGCCAAATTACCAAAATACCCCTCTTTGGCCCAAAATTCCAAAAATTTTATAAAATCCCAAAAATTCCCAAAACCTCCAAAATATTTCAAATTTCATTTTCTTCAACTATCACATGACCTAGTTTGGCCAATTTAACCATACTTGATCAAAACCCCCAAATTGTTCTTTAAAAGCCCATATTTTCTCCAAATCACCTCAAATGTCTATCCAATTGGTCTCAATTTCCCCAATTTCAATTCTAAACTCAAATTCACTCTTCATATGACCAATGAAGATAAAATACAAGCCTAATTGATCCATGATTTGAACCCAATTTTGATTTAGATCAAAAACCTAATTTTGGCCCCATGACTTGGTTCCACAAAAGTGAACCCATAGCCCACTCAATTGGCCACAATTTGTGTTGAAAATTTTTCATAACATCCATAAACATCAAATTTGAACTTAAATTGGCAATGGTAGGACCTTAATTTCATTTGATTTCAACCTAAGTCCAAAAGCCCGAAATTCTCCCCGAATTGACCATGTCTCAAAATTTCACCAAATTGAGGGCCTTAACCCCAAAATTTCCACTCCATATCTTCATAAAAAATCTTTAAAACACCTCCCTTAATCATGTGTACCATTCAATATGGACTTTGTCCAATGCTAGCCTAACCTAGACCCATGTCTAGCCCAACATTCCCAAATTGGCCAAATTTAAAAAATCCCTCAAATTGACCTACCAATTGAACTCAAAATCACTTCAACCCTTCACTAAAAATCTTCATAACAATAAGATACACAATGCTAATTAATAGATTGGGTCATTTGACATGGCTAACCTATCGCAAACCCAAACTTTGATCACTTGAACCCACATTGAACCTATGCATTAAAGATGGCCTAACTACCTCAAAGTCACAGAATTAACTCCACCTCAGCCAATAGTTAGACCCTAAGACTGAGCAAAAAGCCATCTAACGAACTAAACTAAGCCATGGACCAAAGGTCCCCTAAATTAAGTGATTTCATTCCATTTTTTCTTAAGCTTAGGATATTTTTGCCAAAATTAAACCTCAATCCATTAAATTGCTGTGACATATTCCCCTGGGTT
>NW_018165168.1:9886-12505 GCF_001263595.1 Phalaenopsis equestris
TGCCCTCCACCTAAGCACCACAATGCACCCAAACTTGTGCCCTGAGAGCCACCCCATGACCATTTTTATAAAAACTCACCTCCATGGCCATGGGAGGTGTGCTAAAATTTTCTTATAGAGAGCTTCCCAAATCACTCACAAAGCTTCATTGAGACCTCCACAACCCATTCCATTCATTCCACTGCCTTGATTCCCCCTATGTAACCCTAATTTTGAGCTTAAAAATTAGGGCAGTAATAAGACATCTAGCAGTAACAAGACATCTCTAAAAACTCCACTAAACTTCAATTGCTTGTGCCCACACCTTCACAACAGAAAGAGAAGACAAAGCCCCATCATATTACCCTCTGAAATAGCCTCCACCATACCTATAGACCAACACCTGAAATCGAGCTTGGTCAAATTCCTTACACCACGGTAAGAGGCTTAATCCCTAGCGTCCTTGGACCCCGACGAACATGCCAAGACCCTTTGACTGAGCTTCACTTCTTAGAGTGAAGGTTTAAAACTTCTCCTTCTTTCGAGCCTATTCTGACTCTCCATTTGATTAAGCTTAATTTAATTACATGATTATCGTATGGAAATGTTTGTGTCATATAGACAAGTCGATAGGATCAAACCCGAAGTGATTTGGTTGAGTCTAGGCTGAGACTTAGGGTTTTAGCGTGGACGATCACAAGATCACTCTATCAGGGATGATGACGAGGAGTCGTCCGATCGCGCGTGTATCAGATGGATGGAGGAGATCAAGCTGGATAGTGCTTCGGAACATAAACTATGGGCCGAGTTAGCGCTGAGGTGGATGGCAGCGTCAAATGGGAGCGCGCCGCGTGGAGTTCGGAGCTGCCTAGCATTTGCATGGCGACGCGCTGTTTAAATAGAAAAATAGGGATTTTTCCTATTTATTTAAATAACCCTAACTCCAAAAATTCATATCTTGGTGTAGAAAAATCACAAAAATAAAATAAAAATATTCTCTTACTTAGTGAATAGAGGAGAACAATGTGGAAATAATTTTAAGTCCATTTGTTGAATATTTTATTTTTAATTATTTAAATATTGATTTGAATTTTTTGATTCTCCATGCATATTGGCACTTCACCATGGCTTGAAATTTTAACATGTTATATCCTCTATCAAGAGAAACATCCTCTAATTTTTCCAAAGTCATATGAAGTCTCTAGAAAGAGATCTACATTTTTCAAGTTTATGCACATTATTTGCTTAAATTAATCATGGAAATTAGCATGTTTATTAGAAAATTCTAAGAAAATTTTGGAAGGTTTAAGATGACCAGGGAACAATTAGGAAAATTTTCATGAGTCAAGTCGGTTAAAATGCACCTAATTTTCACAAACACTATATCACTAAGATAATTAATTTTGGAAACTATAAACATCAAAATGACTTGATTTTTTATCTCCACTGTTTTCTAAGATCTAGAGAACTCCGCATAAAAATTTCAAAGCATTTTGAGTACATTGGATGGTCTAAATTGATTTTTAAAGTTAAATATTTTTTTTGGCACTTAAATGATTTTTTAAAAAAGTCAAAATATAACTCTAAAAAATTATGAAAACTAGTTTTTGGAGTTCTCTGTGATCAGGTAAAATTTTATAAAAATAAAATTATATTTAAAATAAAAACATCATTTTTAGCCTATTTTAAAATATTTAAAATAATTAAAAATTAATAAAAATCACAAAAATATTAAGACTCATGGAAATGTTCTAAATTTCTTCCTAATCTCTTAGGAACAATTAGAATATTTTTTTTATTGGAATATTTTTTTTCTGATTTTCAAAATAAAGAAACTAAATTTTGAAGTTTAAAATTAATTTTTAAAGGCTAAAAAATGAGCTTTCACTAAAATAATTCCAGTAAATCAAATAAAATTTAGAAAAATATAAAATCTTCTTCTTTGAGTTCTCTGACATCAGAGAGACTTTTTAAAATTAGAAAACTTATTTCTCCCCATTTAAAATATTATATATTAAATACTTCAGAAATTACAATAATTCTTAAAATTCAGATAAAATTCAAAAAATCATGAAATTTAGTCCAAAGGCTTCTCTAGTTTAAGCCTACCTCCAGTAAAAATTTTAAGGAATTAGGATTTACCTTGGTCAAGTTAGGAATTCTCTTTGAAAAATCCTTTTTTTGCATAAAAATAATTATATATAAATAAATTAAAATTTGAAAAATTACATTTTCTCCTCAAATGTCTTAATTGACCCATGAATGAGGTAGGATAAAAATTTCAAAGTCATTTGAATTGAATTTGACATATTATGAAGTGTTAGAGCCTTAGGGACAAATGTGTAATTTAGGAAATTTAGCCTTAATTAACATTTAAGCTTAATTCAAGAAGGAAAATGGGTAACCTCTAATCTTAATCAACTTATTTGATGTTTAAGACACATGGGGTGAATTGGTAGAAACCAGCATCACTTTCTCAAGTAAATAGATAAGTTAATAGATTTCTAAATTAGTAAAAATTGGAAGTTTATTAAAACAAAATGAACCTAGGGCTTAGGGGTATGAATTTTGAAGTCAATAATTAATCAATTTAATACCCCTATTTTGATTTTCAAATAAAATTCAAATCATGAATCATGA
>NW_018165168.1:12516-13338 GCF_001263595.1 Phalaenopsis equestris
TTCAAAACTAATTAAGACACTCACCTAGGTTTTAAGGGCTTAGTAGTTACTTAGGCTAAATAAAGTTTCATTTAAATAAGGATTAGAAAAGTAAACATCATTCAAAATTAAAACATCTTTCAAACATTAAAAGGCCAATTAGGATAAATTTGGCTAAGTGTTCCAACAACACTAACTTGCCTCTTTAAGGGTCTTCACCCACATAATTCTTAAATTGAATCACAAGTGATAATTACCCTATTCTTAAGGATAATTGAGACATCAGTGGTCACTGAGCATTAAGGGTATTTACAGGATGACTTATTAAGCAACATATTAATTTTAAACTCAGGATTTTCCACCAGACAGCGAGAGAGTAACACAGACCTGCTTCTTTCTGTAGATCTGTTGGATATCTTGAAGATCTACTAAACTTAATATGTTTTGCTTGAAAAAACCATCCTTAATTAAACTACTAAGGACCCATCAAGATGTGACATAGGGTTAGGAAAACTACCAAAACCTTAATTTTTGTCTCTCTATAAATTGCACTGACATGCATTTTAAGTTTCATGTGGTGGAATGAAAAAACTCGCCATGTACGCTTTTACAGTTTTCAGCGTTGTCTTTCTTGTACTTTTATGCTATACTTTTGTTCTTATACAAATTTGCGTGGAAAACAAAAGCTATCAGGATAGCCACAAAACCAAAACCAAAACCAAAATCAAAACTAAAATAAACTAAGATAAATTTCACCGACACAACATTCAAAATATAAAACAACACAAAATTTAATCACAAACATCACACAAAACTACAAATTGCAACTAAATTAAGATGTCT
>NW_018165168.1:13506-14419 GCF_001263595.1 Phalaenopsis equestris
AAATTTGAATAACTTCAACCATAGAGCCACCTAATTTGACATTATAACTTGACACACTAGAAAACTCAAACTCACACTAAAAAACTCAAACTTGACGCGGCAAGGAGCTTGAAGCTAGCATGGTGGGCACCACGACCATCTTCAGCAACAAAACCTGTCTTCCCAACTAAATCAATCTTCCTTCCTTAAAATTAAACAACAAATTCATAAGACTTCGAAGTTGCTTGCTTACGCAAAGTAAATCCCATCTTATCAGTAGGCCTTTGTATAGCCCTGTTACACAATATAAGCCTTAACTCGTGTTAGGATTTTGAGTTTGTCGTTTGTCACGACCTAAATCCTCACATCTTCCAGGCTATTTGTGTGAATGTTTCTCACGAATGTAAGCCCTAACTAATAAAATTGGCAGGATTAAACACCTAAATTTTTCTCCTAAAAAATGAAGCCAAACATTAGGATAGCTTAGGAAGTCACCGGGGTTCTCCTCTGGATCCATGACATCCCCTAGTTCTTCCTCCTTTAGATTCTACAATAAAATTTTCCAAATTTGAACCAATCCCTTTTCAAACCTCTACTTCCGATCTCATTGAAGAGTCCTACCCTTTGAAATATTTTGAAGATAATATTTCCTGATTTTCATCGAGAGTCTTCTTAGGTGACTTTGGTCATTTAAAATGTAATTAACTATAGGGGCTTGCCCTTATAGGAAGCATGTATGAACCTAGCTTAATATAAACTCTATTTAATCCTTTATATTAAATAGGAGAACTTGTTGGCAAATATAAAGGTTTCGCAGACCAAACAAATATCATATATTCCTTAGTTTATTTGATCGAGCATCAACCTCAAGTCTTATGTATGCCCTTCGGGATAGATACAGGATTTGAGGTACAGTGCTCTTTCATTTAAACTA
>NW_018165168.1:14548-22480 GCF_001263595.1 Phalaenopsis equestris
TTCTAAAATTAAATATATATATATATATATATATATATGTAAATTAAAACATCCTTCCAAAGCGGGCGATGGGAATTTGATTTTGGTGATCGACAGCTTCTTACGGGCAACTCTCCAACCAAAAATAGCGTCGACAGCTTTTGGCAACTCCACTGGGGACGTGCTTTTCTCTTCATACAAATCAAAAAATATTATCTTCACACCATCGATAATGTGTCCATATCCCTGTTGGACCAAATTACCCTTCTTCCATCGGCATACTTTACCCATTTCTGTATTGGGAAAGTACGGCTAACTCCTTGGACTTCAGGACTAGCTGTTCAACCATCTTTGAACAGTAGAGTTCAGAAGGCCATTAAGGACTTTTTCAATTTTCATGTGGGGACGGACCCCCAATAGGTGTGTCGGTGGACTAGTTCCACCTGGGCATTGTCTGCCACTAAATGGGTTACGCACTGGGTCCTAAAAAACATCACATCTCCCTTCTAAATTTGATTTGCTATTTCACAAATTAAACCAAATGATTTTGTGTTGCGCGCACTTTGAGATTTTCTTACATTAATTAAATTTTAAACAAGATTTTAAAATTCCCATAAATTAAGACCCGCCCGGTCTACAGAACAACCTCTACTTTTAATGCTTGCACTAAAAATTACGAGGTTTTTGGCCATATAACTAACCCTGAAACTTTCTGTTTTCAAGCTTACTGCAATGGCCTACCCAACACTGACCTTTCCTGCAACCAGCCAACAAGCCACAAAGCCCGTAACATCGCTCCTACCATCAAATTTGGAACTGGATTTGAATATCTCGCGGACATACTCATGAAATCCCTCTTCGTGGTAATGAAGATCGTCGCTCCAGAAATACATGAGCCGTCTGCACAATTCAACACGAACAGCCTTCAAAACTTCCATATCTGCAAGAAATCTAAAACTACTGCAGTTGCAGCACCCGCCAAACCTACTAGCCCCGTTGCTGCTAAGGGGAAAGAAGTGATGATTATTGAGGATCCGACTGAGGGATTAATTGTCCCACCACCTGTGATTGAAATTGCATCAAGTTCGAGGACCGTACCGCTTAAAGGAAGAACTGTAACTCAAAGGAGGAACTGTAACAGAAAAGTTCGGAGGGGCATTAAAGCCCAGACTTCCTAGAAGACACCCATTGAGGAGGAGCTTCATCAAGATGAAGAGAAGAAGCAAGATGAAGAAGTGTTACCAGAAATTTATCCACTCCTATGAGGAAGTAGATTCCATGCTCTGACAAATACCAAGGGATATGAGAGTATCTGAAGGATCGCTGCCGCATTACCGTCACTTCAAGGACACGGCGAGGAGAGAGAGTTCACTCCTATCACTCGATTTTGTGCAGTTTTTAGAAGGTTTCCTACCAAAAAAGGATGTTCGGTTAGCGAGTGACTTAAACTAGTGGGAGATGCAATTTCTCCTCACATGAAGAAGGAAATTTTGAAGGGCGTCAAATCCGTCAAACAGTCCCACGGGAGAAATAGAGTGCCACCTACTCACATCGCCGTTTGGTTTCATTTAGGGAACAAAGTTGATACTGCAGTGATCACTCTGATTATACTACCACCAAGATCGCGGGCCATCGACCTATTGAGTTAAGACCGGGTCCAAAAATCTTATCCGTCGCCCATCGTGGAGACATTCCTATAATCCGAAAGACAAAGACAAGATGATTACCTGGCACTGTAGCTGGTCTACACCACGGGTAGCATACTTTCCCTCGACATACCAATGTTTCTACTAAGACGCTCCGTCCTGAGACATCATCGTCAAAAAAGGAAAAGGTATGGGTACCCAAGGTCACTACAACGATACAGTTTAGTGAGCCCGCAGGACAGGAAGTGAAACCTTTGTCTGTAATATCTAACATCGTTTCAACAATAGCCAGCGAGATGGAGGAACAAATAGAGGATGTCCATCAGGGGCCTCCAGATCTTAAAGCGATCAAGGAATCAATAATTGGACAATTTAGGAGAAAGTTGAGAAACTCAGGATCGAGATTTCCGAGTTAGCTCGAGAACATGGAGTTTGCATCGATAGCGACAATGAAAATTTTAATTACAATGATTACTTGGAGGAGGATTTCATGGATGTCCATGTGATCGAAACTAGAGCCACCATATCTACGCATGAGGCTCAACATCACACCGAAGATCCAAAGAGAAACCCTTAGATGAGCTGTGTAGGGTTATCCTCCTAAGGGTTGAGCAAGTTAGTCTACTGGAGAAAAGAATAAAAGAGATGACTGCTGCTATGACCGCCATGGCCACCATTCAGGGGCAATCACAAGCACCGCAATTGGCTTCTCCAGAGATTAATCAGCCAGAAATCATACACTTTATAGATGAAAGAAGAGAGGCAGCTTCAACAAAAAACAACGAGCAACCGAAGAAAGATTCTCCATCAAGTGCCATGCCAGAAAAGGAGTTCAAGCAAATGGTTGAACAAGTGCGGGACGCCTAAGCCCAATCCAAGGGCGGTGCATCAATTTTGATGTCGTGCCTTTCCCCAAGGGTTTTGTGGCCCAAAACTTCAAGATATTCGATGGGACTGGAAATCCCAGACAACATATAGCACATTTCCGAGCCAACTGTGGAAACACAAGAAATAATGAAGCTCTACTCTGCCTGCAATTCATCAGCAGCTTGTCAGGAATTGCTTTCGACTGGGATGCTGACTTGCCCAACGGGTCGATTAAAACATTTTCTGAATTAGAATAGTTATTTGTGAAAAGATTTGTTGGGGTACAACACCATTTGTCTATTGGAGATCTCATGATGGAAAAGCAAAAGCCTAGCGAAACCTTGGTAGACTATATTTTTATGTGGAGAAACCTTAGCATGAAATGTGAAACTCAGCTACAGGAACATCATGAGATTGAAATTCTACTCAAGAGCATTCATGGGCCAGTAGCTTTCATGCATAAGGGACTCACCATAAATTCCTTTGAGAAGCTACTCAGTAAAGTGATGAAAGAAGCATTCTGGATTGTATCTTTGATTTAAGAGATAGAGACCGAGTAGGCCTTCTCATGGAAAGAACATATCCTGAGCCAAAAAAATGGATGAGAGGAAAAGGAAGAATCACCATCCAGAGCGGCTGTTGTTACAACTTCACAAATGACAGACAGAGGAATTCGCCTGGGATCCTCATACACGATCAAGTAGATCTGCTACCGCCAATGATAAAGTGGATGATCAAAAGAATAGTCAAATGGAGTATTCTGTCTGCTACCTACATTCTAAATAGTTGTATTATCTATTCCTAATAGTTGTATTATCAATATAAAATAAATGATCCTAGGCTTAGGGGTATAGTTTTGGGTGTTAATAACTCACTAATCAAATGCCCTTATTTGATGTTCAAATGACTTAAAAATGAATCCTTATCACTTAAAATTCAATCACTTCCAAAATATATACTAAGACGTCCACCAAAACCTTAAGGGCTTAGTAGTGACCAAGGCTAAATCAAATATGATGTAATGAGGATTAGAAAAGTGAACATAATTAAAATTGAACATCTTTAAAACACTACAAGCCCAAATAAAAGAGTTGGTTAAGTGACTCAATAACAATAACTTGCCCCTTTTAAGGGTCTTCACACACATAATTTTCACATGATTTGCAAATTAAATCACAAATGATAATTACCCAATTCTTAAGGATAATTGAAACATCATTGTTCGTTGAACATTAAAGGTATTTATAGTATGGGTTATTAAGCAACATAATAAGTTTAAATAAGCTCGAGACTTTTCACCAGGTGGTGAGCGGGAAGCATGGACCTACTTTTTTCTCTAAACCTATTGGATTCCTCGGAGGTATACTAAACTTAATATGTTTTGCTTAAAAAAATCATCCTTAATAAAACTAATAGGAACCCACCAAGATATGACCTAGGGTTAGGTAGGTCACCAAAACTTTACTTTCCTTCTCCATATAAAATGCATTGACATGCATTTTGAGTTTCAGGTGGTGGAACGAGAAGACTCGCCAGGTATGCTTTTACAGTTTACAACATCGTCTTTCTTGTACTTTCATATTGTACTTTTGATGTTAACACAAACTTGCATGCTAAACAACGATGTTATCCTGCATGAAAAATAAAACTGTTAGGATAGCCACAGAACCAAAACCCAAACTAAAATCAACCAAGATAAAATTCACTGCCACAACATTCAAAATATAAAACAACTCAAAATTTAATTACAAACATCATACAAAACAACAACTACAACTAAATTAAGATGCCTCTATAGGAAGATCGGGAATCCCTCGGAGGAGGCAACTTTTGATTGCTATTGAGGCTTCCAATGGTCTAAATGAAATTATGAAACTCATTAAATTGAGTTTAGTAAATTCATTCAGACTAAGTGAATCTAATAGTAAATAGTGGTGTCGGAATGAGGGAACCGTAGGATCCTAATTGGTGTCGCTCTAATCAATTTTAACATCCCCCATAACATTTAAAGAACTTCAACCATAGGACCATTTGATTTGAAATCATAACTTGACACAATATAAAACTGAAACTCATCATGGTAAGGAGCTTGGAGCTAGCACGGTGGGCAGGACGATCATCTTCAATAGCAGAACATGTCTGCACCAGCTAAACCATTCCTTCCTTAGAATTAAAAAATAAGCCATATGATTTTAAGGTTGTCTACCTAGTGTAAAAAAAAATGCCTCAACTCATCTTTAGGCCTTTGTATAACCATGTTGTATAATATAAGCTCTAACTCGTTTTAGGATTTCGAGGTTGTCGGTCATCGTAACCTAAAACTTCACATCTTTTAGGCTGTTTGTATGATTGTTTCACATGAATTTAAGCCCTAATTAAATAAAATTGGCAGGATGGAACACCTAAATATTTCTCCTCAAAATTGAAGCCAAATAATAGGATGGACCGGGAAGTCACCGAGGTTATCTCCCAGATCCATGACATCCCCTAGTCCTTCCTCCTTTGGTTCTAAAAAAAATTGCTCCAAATTTAAAAAAATTGCTTCAAATTTGAGTCAATCCCATTTCTCACCTCTTCGTCTGTTATCGTTGAAAAGTCCTATCCTTTTGAAATCCTTGAAGATAATATTTCCTGATTTTTATTGAAAGTTTTTTTAGGTGACTTCGGTCATTTAATATGTAATTAACTATAAGGGCTTGCCTTATAGGAAATTTTTTCGAACCCAACTTAATATAAACTCTATTTAATTCTTCATATTAAATAAGGGAAATTGTTGGCAAATCAAAAGGTTTTGCAAGCCAAACAAATGTCATATATTTCTCAGTTTATTTGATCGAGCCTCATCCCCAAGTCTTGTGTTTATGTCATTCAGGATAGATACAGGGTTTGAGGTACAATGCTCTTTCATTTAAACTATGAAAAATATGAGGTCAGTTTGATTTCATATTTTCTAAACATTAAAATGTCCTTCTGAAGCGGGTGACGGTATTTTGATTCCAGTGCCTACAGCTTTTTACAAGCAACTCATAAACCAAAATAGAGCCGACTGTCTCATTTCCACTTGACTGAACAAATTCCAAGCATATTTGGATTAGTTGGCTACACTATACACTATATAAGTAATATCATAAGCTTAAAAGAGTATGGCTAGGTTTCACTCATTACAGAGATTGAAATCTATAAGCGACATTTTATTTTATTCTATTATTTTCTATTTTTTACTAATTAAGTAGCACTCACATTATTTTTTAGGCATTGAGACAACATATTTTCCCTTACTATAGATTAGGTCCTCACTTCTTGTGCATTCCTTGATATCATGTCATTGAAACACGGCTCTCTTCTATTTTAAATAAAATATACAACTCAAAACTAAATAAAACCTCAATCAAGATTGTAAAACCTAATTCTAGAATAATTTCAAGTATTGTTCAGCTTGTTAGTATTGGTGCTTCATATATCTCATAATTTGGCATCCAACCATCCTAACAAAATTAAGTAGGGACTAATCTCTACAAACGTATATTACAAATTCTAAAACTATTATTTTGTGATTTTAGCTATTGATTAGTAGTGTTTCAATCTCTAAAGATGACCCACTATTCCTGGTGCACATTTAATAACGACACAAAAAATTTGAGCTCTTGCTTTATCCACATTTTAAGCAAGTTTGTAACTAACCTTCACTTGCTCACTCTTTCAAATTTATATTTATCATGCTAAAATCTCATTATAGAAAAAGATGAGACACTTTTATAATAAAATTTTAATCTCTATTATATATGGATATGGACACTAAATTCAATATTTTTTTTCTTCACTCATTTTCTTACATGCATTGAAGGCCATCTTTCTCTCTAAGCTTGTCTCTATTGCGGTTTAGTACTTGACATAGAAACCAATAGGTGGGGATAAAAGGATGCAATTAAAAAGATAAATCCATAGTTTAAGGCAACATAAATTCTAACATGCAAAATCTAAAATTGATTAAATGTGATTATACATATTTTCTTATATTATATCTTTAATATACACAACTCAAATTGAATTATAAATTAATTTTTATAATAATATGGATAACTTAGATTATATTTGAGAAACTTCATATTAAGAACACAAATTACATCTATAAAATTAGGATAAATAGTTCATTCTAGTGTATATAAAAGGTTGGGCCATATAATTTTGAATATAATCCAAACATTCTCTTTTCACTAAAATATATTATGTGATCAATAATCATTTTATTTTATCTAGTGTTGTATCTTGGTCCTCCATAGAGTTAGTTGAATTGAGGCCAACATATAGGAGACTCAAACTTTCTCATACAAAAATCCTAGGAAGCAAAAATCATGTAAGAAACTTTAGTTAATGGGTTCAACAAATTCTAGTTTAAGCTTAATAGGGCTCCCTGTTAAGCCTTAATCACATTAGGCTTAACACAATAAACCCTAAGTAGGTCTAAACCACAATTAGACCTGAGTAAACAATGTTAAGCCTTAATCACACTAGGCTTAAGACAAGTAAACCCTTATTAGGTTCAAACATCAATCAGACCTAATTGACCTCTTTTAAGCCTATATTAGCCTTAAAATAAGTAAACCCTAATTAGGTCTAACCCTAATTAGACCTAATTAACCACATTAAGCATTACTTACATTATACTTAAGACAATTAAACCTCAATTAGTTTTCACGCTAATTAGACCTAATTAACCACATTCAGCCTTACATACGTTAGGCTTAATTTAACCTAAACCCCAATTAGGTCTAACCCTAATTAGACCTAATTAACCACATTAAGCCTTACTTACATTAGGTTTTAAAAAATAAAACCTCAATTAGGTCTAACCCTAATTAGACCTAATTAACAGCATTAAGCCTTACTTACATAAGGCTTAACATCAATAAAGCCCAATTAGGTTTAACACTGCTTATACCTAATTAACCACATTAAAAATTAATTACATTAGGCTTAATTCAACGTAAAACCCCAATTAGGTCTAATCCTAATTATGTCTAATTAACCACATTAATCCTTGTAGTGGGATTAAGGCTTTATTGTTGTTGTTGTTGTTGTTGAACCACATTAATCCTTACTTACATTATGCTTAATTCAACTTAAACCCCAATTCGGTCTAACCCTAATTAGGCTTAATTAACCACATTAAGCGTCTAACCCTAATTAGAACCAATTAAACAAATTAAACCTTACCCATATTAGGTTTAATTAAACTTCAAACCTAATTAGATCTAATCTAAATAAGATTTAGTTAAACCCTTAAGCCTTCACTACATTAGACTTAAGTCTAGGCAAACCTTAGGTTCAACCCAAGTTGAACCTAAGTCATATCTAACAATGAAATTTTATATGCAAAAAATAGAAGATAAATATGAACGTAATATATATTCAATAATTGTAAAGTCACATTGATCAACGC
>NW_018165168.1:22580-31167 GCF_001263595.1 Phalaenopsis equestris
GTCGTCACTCTCTAATGTAGTTAAGGTTTAAAACTCCCTTCTATAAATGTAGAGATGACATAAATATAATATAAAAGATGACTTGAAAGTGTCATCACTTACAATGTTGATGAAAGGAGTTGAAGGATGTCGAGCTTGATAATTGATATAAGAGAGGTATAAGTTCTTGTTTGTAGATTGATTTTAAAATGCTTGTAATATATGAAGTTTATTACGTAATGCTTATTTTGTTTCATTGTGAAGGTGACATTAGGTAGATGAAAAGTTTAGAATAAAATAACTTTTTTTTACCTGAGCTTGCTTCTTAAAGTTATAATGGACTAAGAGCATCAATATCCCATTAAGAAGAGCTGGGAAGGAATAATAAGAATATAATTCACCACTGTTTTCTTTATAATATAAAAGACCAAATATCACTATTCCATGCCCCCATATGTGAAGTGCTTATTGCGTACGGACACTGCATGTAATTTTGCTTGAGGTGTCTGATCCGGACGACTGAAATACATCTTTTTGTTTTTTGTTTTTTTTGTTCGAGTGGGGCCTAATAATTATTCCAATAGATGTGGACAAATTGGTCATCCAATTTATTGCTTTATCTTTTTAAGAAATCATTACCCTTCCTACAGTTAAAAAATTATAAGAATAAATTTCTTATCTTTATTTGAAATTAAAAGAAAATATAAAAACTTCAAGTTTATTTTAATGATCTTAGCGAAAAAGACATGAGAGATATTTGTGTATTTTTTAAAATTATTCATTATTGATTAATTGTTAGATCAAAATTAATAATCCTAATAAGCGGCCTAATCCAAATCCACATATCGATTTTAATTTAATAGGCTCTTGAAAAGTCACTTTGCTTTTACTACACGCTATTCGGCTAATATTGCTCAGCAAACACTTGGCAGGCCGCAACGCATCAGCAAACATAGGTATCAAAATAGGTTATACGCGTAAATCATGCACGCATGTTGCCAAATTATAATTAATTGGTGACAATAACCGAAATCCTAGAAAACTTTATGCTTAAATTTTAATCTCAGAACAGCTGATTACTTAAATATTTATCTTGATTGCTTGGCGGGGTTTCTTTCGAAGGAAGATTATAAAACTATTATCCATACATAAAAATAATAACTAGTTGCCACATCACTACACAATTGAATTCAGGACAAGAATTTTTGGTGCTTTGATTGGCAAAATTGAGAAAGTGTAAATATTACAAGGTGCAAGACAAAGATTAAGGGAATTTACGTACATGCCAAGAAAAAAAAAATTCAAATTATGTATGGCACGCCGAAATTTTATTATTTACAACCATAACGACCAAATAATTTAACTAAAATAAACATATCTCTCCCCATAAAATCCATCATTAGAGCTACATCTACATCGCTCCCCACAAGCTCCCTCAAGTTTCCCATGACTCCACACGTTGCACATGAGCATCAAGAGCTCAGCTCAGAACTCGTTTCTTTTCTTTTAAATTAGACGGGGTGCTGTACATTGTGAGCTCGGCAAGTGTACGGTGCCCAAGGGATTGGCACTAAGATCGTTGGATTTGTCTTGCTATATAGGTTATAGCGACGGCAGAGGCGTGTCGCTGGCGCGATGCATAATAGTATTTACAGGAATATCTAACCTGTCGAACGCAAAACCTATGATAAGGCATTTATCTATTAGTTTATCTAAGACAATGTGGCAAAAAAACATGAGTTTAAATATTTTTTATACCCTATAAGCAATTTTGTAGGCCTAATTAGACACATGAGTTATTTTAACACAATTTCTATGTTTATATTTATACTCAAAATTGATTTTTTTAGATTTGATGCACCCCAATTAAATGAGCTAAGTAAAATATTAATAGCGAATAAATTCTTTTAGCCAAAAATAAGCAGTATAAAAATCTTATGATCTATTTGACACCAATGTTATTATTATTATTGTTATTATCATTGTTGTTGTTGTTATTATTATTATTATTATTATTATTATTATTATTATTATTATTATTATTATTATTATCTTCTAGAAAATAATAAATACAGGATAAAACAAATTTAATTCATTTTCCATTTGAAATAACAACTAATTAATTAATTTTTGATGGCCCAATCCCGACCACCAAAGTTAAATTATTGTAGTTTTGAGAATGTTCAAGAAAAATTAATATTAGACCTAAATATATCAATATTATTGCATGCAAAAAAAAGAATAATGTCGCCTAAATATCTTTAATTTCAGACACGATTTTGTCCATATTGTCTCTAATGGGCATCTCCATCCTACAATACAACCACCTCCTTGTCCTAATTTTCTTCTTGGACCATCTATTCATGACATTCAATAATTAATTAAAAGTGAAATGTACTAATATAATCACCTTAAACAATGAAGAAAAATCTTCTGAACAATCAAATGACCCATCCCATGATTCAAATCATAAAGAAATAAAGAAATTTGAAAATCAATTTCAAGAAAATAATATTAAATTAGAATTATTTAAAATACATAAATTTATAGGCCATAAAGGCTCGCCTTCAATCAAACTAGGCCAACAGGTCGATACCATTATCCTTGACCAACACTTGTTGTTGTTTTATATGAAGAAGATAATAATAAATATAAAAACAATTACAATCCAACAAATATCTTTGAATGGGATATTTAAAACATGACCAATCGTCAAATATTGTACTACAACGAATGATGATTTATGTCTGGCGCCGAGGGTCTTAATAATCGAGCCCAACAAATTAAACCTAGTCAACTTTAGGTTTACTTGTCTTTTAAAAGGATGGTGGGATAATTTTATAAATAGAAATAACACAATGAATTTTTGAGATCTTTGTATATTTCTAGATATTGTGATACTATTGTACCGTGCAGAGGTCTCATAAGAGATAACCAGAAAAACAGATAACCAGTAAAACTTATAGAACTTTTTTTCGCTAAATAATTTGAATAGTGTAATCTAACCACAACTAGATGAAAACATTATTACTCCACTGAGTTTTTAATCCAAATATGTCAAGTCAACAAGAACCATGCAAAACTCATCCATCCCAGAAATTAACATGCCCACATGCGACGATGGCTCATGGATTAAGCTTGGCCAGAGCAGTAATATGATTAGACAAAAATGTCGAACTCAGTATGATCTTACATGTCAATTAAGGATATTGAGTTGCAAAGCAACATCCGACTTTACATTACAGGATATACTTATCCAGAGAATGTTAGGTTACCATATTAAAATTAGTTGCTAAAAATGAACTCCATAAAAGTTTTAGCCATCATGGCTCTGATACTATAATTGAAAATTAGGATTTAAAAAAATATAAATATTATTAAACTAGAATCTTACAGGATGAAATGCATGGAAGGAACTCCAGAAGACACTACATAATTGACAAAGGAAGAAAAGATTCTAAACTTCGGTTGCTTTTCCAGGAAGTATGCCTCTATTTTTATTGATGAGAATGGGAAGCACTACTGCAACAACGAAACTTATTACAGACACTATTACAATAACCAAATTTATTTCAAATACTATTACACCAACCAAAATTATTACAAATTTTATTCTACCAACCGACACTATTTAACCACCTGAGTTTATAAGAATTAATTTTTATAGTGACCTCAATGTAGAATCACTTATATAGCATTCATGTTTATTCTATCAATTTGATGTGTGGCGAGTCATCATTCGTTCCTAAGTTTCTTCAGCATCACAGCCTTGATTGGACACCATCATTTCTTTTTCAGATTGAAACAATGATTTCATTTCGTTTTCATATAATTATGTCAGACGGTGATTAATTTGCTCAGGAGATTCAAGAGGATACTTTTTTCTATTTTCACCTAAATTTCTTTCAGATAATACTTGAGTTTTTAGAATTTGAACATTTGACATATTGGATTTAATTACATATTTGATCTGAAATGTTTATTCATTGATAATAATTAATGACCATCATTTGATGAAAAATGTTCTCCATAAACATTTATTATTAATATGATCTTGCTCATGGGATAAATTTCACGTGAAGTTCTAAGGTATTTGTGCCTGACAAAAGAATAATAATTCACACATGTCGTTAGCTAGAAAATCATTCTTTGTTCTACTGATTTGAGGAGAAGATTCAACCGAGGTTAGGTAAATATTAGAGACTATTTTAGAGAGGATTTCATTAGTTTCTCCAAATTTGTCCCACCAAGATAAAAAAAAATTTGGTTTCTCCTTATTAAGAATTTCCGGCATCTAAACAAAGAACCATGAATGTTTATGATTTTGATTGTTGATTAAGAAATCATGACCCATGGCTTGATTATAAATCAAATAATTAAATAAAAACATTTTTTTTGATGAGTGATTAGATTAACTACTTCAAACAGTTTTGATTAAAATGGAGTTAATTCTCATTCTTTATGAAGTAATATGTGATTGATTCTCACCTTACTATAATTAATTGATTTATCGAGTTCACTGAAATTGTATTGTATTTAAACTCAATTTAATGAATTAAGTATTGCTCGATAAGATTCTTGATCATGACTACTGTCTTTAAGATAGGAAATTGTCCCAAGATATAGTTCTTGGATACTTGAAGGGCCAGTAATTTCGTAATCTTCCAAATTGATTTCGAGAATTTTCTCTCAGTAATATTTTCATATAAATTGAATGATTTCTTTAATTTATATTTCAGGACATAAATTTCCAAATTTGGATTCCATTAGGATTCCATACATATATTTCCATAAATCATCAGATTTATGAATACATTTGAATATAAAATGCATTTCATTCTTGACAGCGGAATATTTTGCTTCAGCTGTATTCCACTTTCTAGAGGTAAAATGAACTACTTGTTTGGTATTAAAAGGTTTTTTCTTTAAGCTTCTGTTCTAGCCAAGATTAGAAGCATCAATCTACATGATTTTAGAAAGAGACAGATCTACAAGATGTAAAGAAGGTTAATTGATAATCTTTTGGTCAATTTGTCGGACAGCTTTAGTATGACTATGTGTCGAAGGAGTATGCTACATTTTCAGTCTTTCATAAGGAATGGTAGTACTAAAGCAAGATATTTATAATAATCCAATACATAATTTAGTGAACCCAAAAATCTCTATATCTTCTTGAGATCTTTAATTTCAAATAGAAAAGTAGAAGCAAATTCAACGCTTTTTATCAATTAGAAAAAAAATATTCAGAATATTTTGTCAAAAAGCTCCTATTTCTGTTTGAACTAATTTTACTTTTGATGCTAAAGTGATCAACCCATTATTTTTAGCAAGCCAATGAAATGTTTGCAAATGTTTAAAATATGTATCTATTGATTTAGAGAAAATAAGACTATCATCAATATATACTATTATATAGTAAGAATATGGAATGTTTATTTCATTCACGATCCCTTGAAATTCAGAGGTAGCATTTTGTTAATCCAAATGACATTACATTCCATTCTTCAATGCCAAATGGAACAATGAAAGCCATTTTATTTTTATAAGAATAAAAAATTTGAATTTGCTAGTAACCAGATTTTAAGTCAAACTTTGAAAATAATATGGAGTTACTTAATCTATTAAGTAAATCTCTTTTATTAGGTATGAGATATCTATTCCATTTTAAAATTTTTATCGACAAGTTCATTAATCTCTTCCTCAAAATTTCTTACATGTTCATTATTCATATGGCATGGGCATGCCTTTGTTTTAATATTTTTCTCATTGAAGTTATTGATGTAAAGTAAAGAAACAAAGTGTGTTTTTCGGTTAAAAATGCTGTTGGATTATTTCCACAAATATTATTTATAATATTTTTTTGAAGAGAGAATATTTTTCCTTGTATAAAATTATCTCTTTTTTTTTCTCTTAGAGAAAAAAATTGATTCAATTAAAAAAATAATATTTTTTTTATTTCAATCTACATTTACTTATTTATTTTAAAATAATTTATGTTTGATTAGTAAAAAATTCAAAAAAAAAGTGCTTTTGCAAAATTAATTAGAATACATTAGAGTATTATCAATTTTATTTTTTGGCATAATTTTATATTGGCAAGGAGTTTTCAAAATAATGAGTTGTGTTAAATTTTTAATGAGTAAAAATAGATTATTTATACAAATATCATTTTTACAAATATTAGCAGTTAAAATTTATCATTGTATCTCAATTTTACTTCCCAAAGTAGAGGATAATTGTTATGTTGTTTTTTCAAAATATGTAGAAGGTATTATTCCTTTTTAATACAATTCTTATCTACAAGGCTATCAACTAAAGTAGTGAAATTATGTAGAGTAGATTCTCTATTATTATTTAAAGTTATGGTTGTAAATCATTTTTGCATAATACTCTCTTATAATGAATTTAAAAAAGATTTTTCTTGATATTTGTTATTCTACTGGTAATTTAGTAGGTATAATATCTTATAACTCTAGTTTAAATAATCTCGCATTTATGTGTTCTTATATTTATAAAAAATGATATACTTCAGATTTTAAACTATTAACTTCATTTTCTTAAATCGCTAATAGTATTACATCTACTATTGATATTTAAAATTAAGACTTTATTTACAGCTTTTTTCATAGAATAGCCTGAAAAAGGATTACTATTTAAAGAGGAGGAATCTCCTTTAGTTTTGTTAACTCTTTTTAAAATTTTATTTAGGGTTTTTTCATCCTCAATTTAGGATGCAATTTTATGTATTTCTTCTTATAATTATTAAGATAAAGTAAATAAGCCCTTCATTTTCACTATCGATTTGTAATAATTTTCATTATTATATTTGCATTCTGATTTTGACGTGCAATATATTTTATCAGATTATGATGAATAAGTTAACAATACCTCTAGTACTTTTGAACTTTCTGAATTGACAGAATTCTCAGCTGATGAATTTAAATTATTTTGAAAATAGATTGCTTAATAATTTCATCAATATTGCGCTCATTTATTTTGTCGTTTACTATGCATCTATTTGCATAATGGTTGATCTTGCTACATTTGCATTTGATTTCTCTATTTATATTTTTCTTAAGAGAAATTTTTAATATTTGCTCTTAATAATATTTTTCAGAGTGTTTCTTATGATATTTCTTCTTTTTTAGCAGTGATCTTTCCTTTTCTTTGGAAGAATTAGGAATATTATAGCAAATTGTTCACCGAAAGTGCCTAATTGCTTTCTTCCTATCAACCTTTTTTTTAATTTGATATCTCAATTTAAGATCTTTATGTAAAGTTAGGATTTCTCATACACAAGTATTTATTAGCTGTCAATATGTAAAATTCTCATATGGAATACGTTTGATTGTAATATGTGTAATTGTCTTTCTACATTGTCAGAAAAAAGATTTGGTAAACCTTCAATAAATTTTGTCTTTTAGTGCGTGTTATTCTCATCTTGTAAAGATATTACTATAATAAAAATGAAATCTTTATAACATCCAAAATGTGTCAAAGTTGGACATCTTAATTTTTGCAAAAGAGAATGATTTTGCTCTCCATTATCAGATACTATTCCTGTAGAATAATGGAAAATATTAATAGTTAATTTATCAAAAACATCAGTATCTTCCTGATCGGGGTTTTCTAGTATAGTATAACTCAAAAATTCTTTTTTTTTTGTTTCTAATCAGAATAATTATCTCACCTGACTTTTAAAAGACCACTAATCCCACAAGTTAACTGGCTATAATTTGTTGGGCTCGATTATTATGACTCTGAGAAGTATAGGCTTAAATCATCATTTGTTGTATTAAAGTTTGTATTTGACAATTAGTATGTTGTCAATATCTCATTTATAGATATTTGATGGATTATAATTATTTTGATACTTACTATTATCTTTTTCATAAAAAGCACCAACGGGTGAAGGCCTTGGATAATAATATCAACCTGTTTGCCTAGTTTGATATGAAGGTGAGGCTTTATAATGTTTGAATTGATGCATTTTAAGTAATTCTAATTCTATATTATTTTCTTGAAATTGATTTTTTATTTTGCTAATTTTTTAGTATATGAATTATCGACTGCACTAGATGATTTATTTGATGGTTATACTTCTTTTTTAATGGTGGTTATGTTTGTACTTTTGATTTTTTTATCAATACTTTAAAGTCCTGAATATTCCTAACTGAAAAATTAGGACTATGAGCTGGTTTTATTGTTGGAGCTGAAGAGATAATTTCTAAACTTATTTCTTTTTCTTTAGTGATTTTCAAGAATGAAATAAGTTGATATTATTTATTTTCTAATTTTATTAACTAATTTGAAATTAA
The DNA here is from genome assembly GCF_001263595.1 of Phalaenopsis equestris. Taxonomy (NCBI): domain Eukaryota; kingdom Viridiplantae; phylum Streptophyta; class Magnoliopsida; order Asparagales; family Orchidaceae; genus Phalaenopsis; species Phalaenopsis equestris. The sequence goes on from NW_018165168.1 coordinate 30,878, forward strand.
AGAGAAATTAGAATTAGTAAATTTAATTTTTTATTCTATCCAATGATTTTTTTCGCTACATTAGTTTTAAGTGATTTTCTAAAAGCATTTAATTCAAAATTCAGATTTTGATTAAAGAATGGGGGTTAACAAAAATCTTCTGAATCGTTAAAACATAGAGTGAATGAAATGGTGGATATCTTTGAGCAGGCAACCAGAGGAAGGTACAATGATGTCATTCAAAATATGCAAGCTTGAGTTTATCGGTAGCGAGATCGGGAAAACATATTCAATATATATATATATAGATC
>NW_018165168.1:31273-65967 GCF_001263595.1 Phalaenopsis equestris
ACATGTCACTTATCCATGAGGCTTGATTAAATAAACTAAAGAATTTATAACAACCGTTTTAGTTTGCAAACCTTTATGTTGATCGAAAAGTTCCCCTATCAAATATGATAAATTAGACAATGTTTATTTTAAGTTGGGTTCTAAAGTTTTCTATAAGTGCAAACCCTTATAGTTTGTTACATCTTAAATGATCGAGGTCACCTAATAAAACCCTCAATTTAGATCAGAAGTATTTTCTTAAATATTTTTAAAGGGTAGGACTTTTTAAAGGTTGGAAAAAGGAGTGTTAAATGGGAAAGACTCAAATTCGGAACATTGTTATGGAATCCAAAAGAAGAAAACTAGGAGATGCCATAGATATTAAAGAGAACCTCGGTAACTTCCCAACCTATTCTATGGTTAGGCTGCAATTTCAGAGAGATATTATTAAATGTTTAAACCTCCTAATTTTTATTAGTTAGGGCATACACATGATTGACATGGCAATACTATAACATGGAAGATAGGAATAACATGGAAAATAGGAGGATTTATGTCATGACGAATTACAACCTCGAAGTCTAAGACAAGTTAGGACTTAAATTACACAACATAATCGTGTAGAGGCCTGAAGATGAAGTGAGGATTTATGTTACAATAGGAAAACATACTCAAAATTTTATGGCTTGTTATTTAATTCTAAAGAAAGATTGCTCCTATAGATCCACTTGCTATTGTAGAATGCTACCTTCCAAGTTAACTCCAAGCTTCTCATCGAAGAAGTAGTCCTAAAGTCTAAGGTCCAAAAGGATTAAATGACGAGTTTCTTCAATCTAAACATCACATAGAGCATTAAAGGTTGATTAGAGTGACACTGATTAGGATCCCACGGTTCCCTCATTCCGGTATCACTATTTTCACTTGGATTTACTTAATCTAAATGAGTTTTTAAGCTCATTAGATGGGGGAGATCACGTTAGCAATCTTGGGTTACCGCATCTGAGGGACTCCCATAAATTTTAAAGGATATATTATGTAATGTTATGTTATTTTTGTTTTATTTTGAAAATGTTATTTATATTTGAAAATATGTTGTGTTTTGCATATAAAGTAAATAAATGCATGTAGAAAAAAGCTTTAAAGTAAAGAAATAAAATTACAGTGCATAAAATATAAATACGTACCTACAATCTTCTCGCTACACTCGCTGTATGGTTAGCATTATACAGAGGAATATATTTGTAGGAACTAAATAAATTGTAGGAAAGTAAATTGGAGCATCTGGTACAGAATAGTTAGAAAAACTAGTCGTGGTGAAAGCTGAGTAAAAAGAAACCTGTAATCACATATAGAAGACCAAGACTGGGCGTAAGACATTGGTAAAGGTGGGGGCTCAAAGCTGGACAATGTGCTTCCTGACCTTAAGTAAGAGCAATCAACTTGATCTCCTACAAAGGGCATTCCTAACCTCAATCCAAGTGGTTAATCGTGGAGCTTCATAAGTTTTCATTTGGAATTTGATTTTCATAAATATAAAATTAATTTTATCATGCACAAGAGAGTTTTTTTAAAACATTTTTTTATAATGGTGCAGCCCACAAGTTAATCAATTTAATTGATCTAGGACTACAAACAACTTAAGAGTATCAGGGGCAATCATCTTCTCAAGAATCACTGAATAGTATCGTTGGTCCTTATCCTCTCCTTTTATTAAAGGTCCTTGAGGTAAGAGATACTATTCTAAATCTCACATCGTATCGCTCAAATTACTACACATTGACATTATTGTCAATTCCCTAGCCACCTTGACCTTAAACTTACAAAATCTCAATGATTCGTATGTGGCAAAAACAAATATCCCTAATTGCTCACAAAGATTTAAATACCTTAGAGAAGACTCAAATCCTTGAGCATTGGGTCAAATAATGTAGGATAAGTAGTGTGGGGGTATTTTCATTGATTTAGGTGAATTAATGGGTTCAAGGCATAAATTGGTGGGGTCCTTAAAGGTTTTAATGGATGATTTTCCTGAGCAAAGAATAATAAGTTCAATTGTCCTTCAAAATATCCAAAAAAATCATAAAAGTGTTCAAGACATAAAACTAAGCAACTTTCAAAACCTTTAGAAATGTTTTGAGTTCATTTGAACTTATTAAGTTATTCAATTAATCATCCAGAGTTAGATTAGGTTTCCATGAATCAATACACCCTATGCTTAGTAAATAATAATATTTTAATAATCCTAGGAGTTGGGTAGTGTGACAGTCAGTTGATGTTTTACTTAAGCGTTATGATAGTGGGTAACCTTAGGGAAAACTCAAGTCATTAAGAATCTTGTACCCACCATTAATGTTAGGCTTGTAGTGTTTAAGGGTATTAAAAATCTAATCATGTTCCTCTTTTCTAAACCTCATTAGATAAGATTGAATATCAAGCATAGCTCACTACGAGACCCTTAAATTTAATTTTGAGGTAGATTTATAATAATCAAAATATTAGTTTAAGTGAGATAAATTCTCATTCTATCATCTAATCAACAATTAGGAGCTTCAAACAAGTGAATTATTATCTTCCTAGTTTATGTTTAAGCCCACTACTTTAGTATCATCCAACGGAATTAACCTCTGTCATAACTATTTACAAAATTACAATTTTACCCTTATCTTTAAAAGGAGGAAAATTAGTTTCTACATATTAACCATTATGTTTGAAGAATCCCAAAAAAATTATTATGATCAAAATTACCCACTTACCCCTTTAGTTGACCTAAAATATAAATAGGGTATCGAAATCCCAAATTACCATTTTGTCCGTAGGTCCTCTCCACTTCATAACTCATTAAATATAGCTCAAATGCTTTTAAAATTTTGAAGGTTCCCCAATCATGGGTAAATTAAAATATCAAAAAAGAAAACATTATTTTTTTTAATTCTTATTTAATTTGTATAATTATTTTAGCTCAAAAATAAGATTTTCAATATTTATATTTTTGATAAATTAAAGTAAACTTTCTATTCATGGAAAAATTATTGAGGGTTTACTTAAGTCAGAGGACCACTTGGATAAAATTTCATTATTTTTCAATTTATTTTTTGATTTTTATAATTACTTATTCATTTTAGTGATTAATTAAATAGAAAATATATTTCAAATTCAAAAATTACTTTTTATATTTTTATTAAATTTGTCTAAGTCCAGAGAACTTAGACAAACAAGATTTTCATTTTTAATATTTTTATTTTATTTATTATAATTATTTTAATGGAAAATTAAAAAAATATACTTTTAGCATTTAAAAAATACATAACTAAATAAGAAAAGTTAGGAAAAATATTTTAAAGGGTCCAAAGTGATCGGGAAATAATTATGAACAATTTGGTGCATCTTCATATTTTTTAATTTTTTAAATATTTTTAATTATTTTAAAGTTAAAAAGTAGCTCAAAAATGAACTATTAATTTTAAAATAAACTTAATTTTTCATAAGTGTTTCTAATCACAAGGAACTCAGAAAACCACTTTTTATAATTTTCCTTTTTGTAATTTATTTATTATAATTATTTTATTGAAAAATTTCAATTTTACTTAAAAAATACACTTTCGTGATTAAATCAATTTAAATGTGTTTCAAATTTTTACAGCGAGTTAAAAATGATTATTATTTACAGTGTGGAATGAATGTTTTATAATTTTTTATTAATATTTTATTTTTTAAAATTGTTATAAATTTTAGGACTCTTAATTAGCTAGAAAATTTTGTACAATCATTTAAATACATTATATATTTTTCTTAGACTCCTCTGACCACAGGGAACCTACCAAACAAACCTCATATTTTTTGGATTAAAATTTTAATTTATATAATTAATTTAATCTAAAAAAAGCCAATGGACTTGAAAATTAAGGTTTTAAAGCTAGAGGTGTCCTCTGACCTTGGACAAATCTTGAGACAACCTCACTATCATGAGGAATCAACCCCTAAAGTTTCAAGCCATGGTGATTAATATTTACTTAAATAAAATTAAAAATGTCAAAAGGGTATTTAATTAATCAAAAGTGAGAGACATATCAAATAATATTTATTTTTATTCTACATTATTCTTTTCTCTCAATTGAGCAAAAGGTTATTTTTATTTTGATTTTATGATTTTTATACACCAAGTTATGAAATTTTGAAGTTTTAGTATTTAATTAAATCCAAAAAATACCCTATTTATTTACTTATCCACGAGACACTGACTGGATCCTCGGTGACACTGAAATACCAAGCTTTGCGCTCCTATTTGATGCTATTATCTTTGTCAGCCACCACACGGACCGCACTTTATGAACCTTCTCCTCGTCTGACTCCTCCTCCGTCGTTGGATCGATATACATGGATGAGATCCATTCATCATCCCCATATGTTCCAAACCGAGAATCGTCCACACTAAAACACTTCGATCTCACTTAATACTCAACCAAATCACTCATGGTTTGTTCATACAACTTTATCTGGTCAAGAAGAACATATCCATACAGCTAGATATACTTGAAATTAACATTCTCTTTACAATTAATGAAACTGAGTACGACTTTAGAATTTGCGATCTATATATAAGCTGAAGAGGTCAGCCCTCAATTGGGTTGTTTGTAGAAGTTAGTTGTGACTCCACAAAGCTCCTTCAAGCACCAATTTGAGCCGAGGTTGAGCCTAAGCAAGAGTTTGATAAAGGCGTGATGCAACGTTGGTATAGAAGTGGGTTAGGGTGTTCAACAGAGGGGGTTTATGATGGGGAACTTCCTCATTTTGTCTAAAGACGTTATTGGGTTGATTAATTTTAGGTTTGGTGTAGTTTAGTGGAGTGACAAAAATCCCATGGATTATGAACTCAAAATTGAGCTTAGGCAGTGGATTTCAGTGGGGTAAAATGTTTGGAATGAAATCAAGGCAGCTTGGATAGGCTCTGGAAGGAAATTGGCAGAGTTTCCCTAAAGATTTGGCACACTTTGTGGTTGGCCAAAAAATGGGGCTTCTTATAGACATGGGCAAGGGGAAGGCCTCAGGCTCTGATTAGCTGGTGCAAATAAGCTTATGTGGAGTGTTAAGTGGCGTGAATAATCAATCAAGGTTAACCACATATCATGGGTGAAAATTTGAGTTCAAAGGATTCTTCTTGGATTTGAGCTCTCCAGCGATTAGGGTGGTTGGCCAGAGGTGAAGTGGCGGCTAGCTGAGTCAAAGAAGGTCAGGGAAGTTTTAATTGTGATTTTCCCTAAGGCTTGATAGGTGATTGCATGGGGGGAAGAGTTTAACCAAAATGGGGTAAGTGGCTAATCAGGGCAAGAAAGGGTTAAGATTAGTTAATGCAAAAGATTTGAGTCAATTTGTCAGATTTTATGTTCAAAGTTAGGGTTAGATTAGGGTTTGGGCCAAAAGTTAGATTTGGGCTTGGTTTAAAAACTAATTGAAGGTTCAATGGGTCCATGAGGATGTCATGAAGAGTTTAGGAAGTGAATTTAGGGAATTTGAGTGGATGGCAAGGTTCAATTTCATGGAATTTTGAAGTTGGGTTACTTTTGGGGAAATGGATTTAAGCTTGGGTTTAGGTTCGTCTAGGGTTTAGATCAAAGCCAATTAAAGGTTTAATTTAGTGTGGGAAAATGTCATGAAGAGTGTAGAACCAAAAATTAAGAATATTAAGGTCAAATTGGGGGTTAAAATTAGGCTTGGAATTTGGGTTTAAAATTGGATTCAATTGGGCTTGAATTTAATTCAAAATTGGTTTATATATGAAAAACTTGAGTTAAGATTTGAAATTGGGGAAATCTGAATCTAAAATCATTTTGTTAAAAATTGGGGGTGATTTGGAATAATCGAGCCATAAGGGCAAAATTGGGAATTTTGTCAAAATTGGTCAAATTAGTCAAATTGGACTTCATGAGTGGTAAGGATTGGTTTTAGGAGTGTTTGGAATTGTTTTGTAGGTTTTGGGAAAATTTGGGTCACCAAGGGCATTTTGATAATTTTTGCAAATTTTGGGGTATTTTGGGAATTTTAAAATCTCAAATGCTCAGATGGGTGTAGGATGGCAGCCTACAATCTCAAAGGAGTAGAACAGAGGTCTACAATCCTGAGTGCTGAAATGGGAGTAGGACAGAGGCCTAAGATCTTGGGGAGTAGAATGGAGGTGTATAATTATGAGTGCTGAGATAAGAGTAGGGCAGAAGCCTACAATCTCGAGGAATTTAAACGGAGGTCTACAATCACGAGTGCTGAGATGGGAGTAAGACGGAGGCATACAATCCTGAGGGAGTAGAACGGAGGTCTACAATCTTGAGTGCTGAGATGAGAGTAGGATCGAGGCCTACAATCATGAGTGAGTAGAACGGTGGTCTACAATCCCAAGTGTTGAGATGGGAGTATGATGGAGGCCTGCAATCTTGAGGAAGTAGAATGGAGGACTACAATCCTGAGTGATGAAATGGGAGGAAGATGGAGGCCTACAATCCTGAGGAAGTAGAATGGAGGTCTACTATCCTAAGTGCTGATATGGGAGCAGGATGGAGGCCTACAATCCCGAGGGAGTAGAACGGAGGTCTACAATCTCAAATGCTGAGATGGGAGTAGGACGGAGGCCTACAATCTTGAGGGAGTAAAACTGAGGTCTACGATCCTGAGTGCTGAGATGTTGTGATAATTTTGGTGATCATGGAGGATATTTTGAAGTGCAAAGAATGTAGAATGTTTGTGAAGAACGTAGAATGTGAGAGAGATGTGGAGAACTCGCTTATCATTCCTTATCATTTTGTTACATATTTTTATTATCTAGGTATTTTTTAAATCTTTTTTTCCTTAATAAGATTTTTAGTTTTGGATTTTATTTATATAATTAAACTTTCTTTCTATCATTCATTGTTCATTATATTTTAGGACCATCGTGTGGTAATGTAGCTTCTCATCAATCAAATAAAAAAGCAACTCTAGAAATATGCTGAAATTCAAAAACTTCATTAGTTTTGCTCCAAATATGTAGTAGAACTGATCACATGCTGAAATTGTCCTAAACAGCATGCTGAGTAGATCCTTGTAAAAATTGTAGTATCACATATCATATCTTTTTTTCTTTGATGTAGTAACAATTATTTATCTATCCCCTGAGGCAAGCTTGTGATCAAGCTAACCTTCTAAGCCACACATTGGGACAGGAGTCCTTTCATGTATACTTTGAGGTTCAACTATCTCACACTTATAAGAGTGTAGCTTCTCTAACTCTGGGTTTGGATGGAATCTGTATGGTAATTATCTATCATCCATTCTTCTAAATGTGACTAAGACTCTGCAGTGTGGCACTCCAGAGATGCAATGCTTTGCTAAGTCAGCTCCATTTACTTTCAAAATCAATACTGCTCCATCTGTCAGTGGAATCTCAATTGATCCTCGGAGGTTTCTAGGACTGATGATATCTATCTCCTTGCAAAATAGGATGTTGGGTTTGTTCATAAATTAAACTGTACATAATGGTCTGATGAAGTCATGATGATCGATGTAGGGAGGTATACAATCTCTTTCTTCATAAATATTGATGATGCAACTATTTGAAATACAATTCGCTGGTAGTATAATCCACCTCACCATCCTTCTGATCATCCTCTTTATTGTGGATGACATAGGATCCACCTCATCATATCTCAGAATGCTCAGGGGGTTCGCTTACCTATCCTTAAAAATGTTATAACAGCATTCACACTGAATTCTGATCCTGCACTTTCCACGCATCCACTTCTGTGGCTTGGAATACATCTTTCACTTCAACAAGTCAGATCGGCCATGATCCTCAGATTGAAAACATAGTTGAAGATTCTTCTTCCATTATTCTCTTAGAATACACTAGTTTGTAACTCCAGCCCCTCAGGGATCTTGACCAATTTTCACTAGATTTCTTCATAATATTTAAATTCTCGCTTTCAGACCCTGCTCATTCTTTCCAACTCTAATGTAGTGAATCCTTTGTAAACTTTTGGGGCTACTCCTCTATCTCAATCTCTAAAGGAATCCATGAATGTGGTGGCTCTACAAACTATGGTATGTATGGCTCAACATCTAGGTGACCTGCACTCCTAAATCTTATGCTGGCGGTTGTGTATTTTTCAAATGTCCCATAACGCTTTAGATGGAGTGCATTACATTTCGAGCATTCTACAAATGATCCTATAAATCGTGTCTATCTGGGTATCTTAGCATTGCACAATTAGCATCCTGTACAAAGCTTATCGGGGACTTCCAACAGTGTAGACTCCATGACAATCTCTGGCTAATCCTCAGTGGTCGGTGGACTAGTGGAAGTCTCCTTTGAGTTTGGATCATAGACTTCTTCCTCATTAATCAAAGTGAGCATCGTAGCTGCTTTCTTTGCACATTTTTTATCTAAGCAAATGAAAACTTTGTACCTGCAGTGGTTGGCATTTCTGAGTTGTGTCCTCCTTAATGGTGCATCAGGAACTCTCTTGTAGAAGCACCGACTAGATCTCTAGTAGGTGTAGTAATCATCGACTGTAAGTGGCTGACCCTTTCCATCAGATCCTGCACATTTGGAAACATTTATGCCTTCTTCCTCTTTGTTGTAGAATCCTCTCTAGCACTAATTTTTAGGAATGACTGCAGCCCTTCTCTATTTGACGGCTAACAATGCTCATCAAGAGGCCTTCAAAGTCTACATTGACCTGACCGTAGTCCAAGTCAAGATTCACAACAACACCCTGTGATGCCTTCTTTTCATCCAGTGCAAGAATTAAGAATTCATTAAAGGAAAAAAATCAACTTCTAACACGACATTCTTCTGTGAAAGACAGGAAAACATCAGCACGCTAAAATTCGAAACAAATAAGAATAATAACAAATTATTCTTAAGCAGATTTTATGACTATATAGGTGCAAGCATTTTATTTTATTTTATTTGGTGAAATTAAAAATTGAAATGGAATATTTAAAGGTGCAAATATAGATTTTTATTTTATTAAAATTGATTTTATTATAAAAACCCAGTCATTGTCACAGACCAAATAACCATGTTCAGAACAAGTATTACTTTCAAAATTCATCCCGGAAAACATCAAGTTGTATAATATTTCTTCAAGTATTGTCCATTGACTGGTAGTATGGGCCTCTCACCCTGGAAATCCACTAGTTAGTACGATCCTTCAAAATAGACTTTCTCTACAAGAAATGGTTCCTTCTAGTTCAAACTTTCCACCTATATTGTCGCGTGAAAGAATAGTTATTCTGAGGACAAGTTCGAGCTCACCTACATTGAACATCCTTGGGCGGACCAGTTAATCATGGGCGCAAATCATCTTTACTTGGTAATGTTTTAAATTCTACTATGCTTCTAACCATTTCCTTTGAGACTCTCCAACTCTCAAGTCAAAGCATGGCATTGTCCTCTACTATAATCTGGTTGTTAACAGTGACTCTGAGAGATAGAAGTTGAACCTTAAATAGGAATAAAACCTCAGACACGTATACGAGTGCATACGACGTACGCTAAGTAGGAGTTTTGAATGTTGTTTGGTTAACCCACAAAGCTTCTAATAACTTCTCTTTCCATCCTCTCTTATTCTCATCCAAAGTTTTCTTTAAAATCTACACGAGCGTCTTATTGAACCTTTAGCTAAGCCGTTTTCTATGGGTTAATAAATCGTAGAGTACCCCCAATATATCCTGTCTCATTTGATGAAGTTGTTGATTTTGGTGCCCTTGAAGGCTGACCCGTTGTCCAAAATTACTCTGCACGGAACACAAATGGTAGACAATCTAACTCTTGAAAAACTAAACAACGTGTTATGATGTAACCTCTCACAACAGTACTACCTCTCCCCATTTGTAGAATTATACTGTGGTTACGAGAATAATCTATGTCCTTTCAAAGATGGAGGGTCTATCGAACCCACTGTATCCATGCCACAACATTCGAATGACCATAAGGCGATGGTTGGGTGTAACACATTCACACATTGGTGCAAGAGAACTCCATGCACTTGACACAGGTGACACATTCTGGTTGTATCCATGCAATCTATCAACATCACTATCCAATAGCATCCGAGACTCTTAATTTTCATCTTTATCTTTGGTTCTGACCGGTGAGCACCACAAAATTTAGTTGTACTTCTTTGACAATATCTTGCGCTTCTGCTCTACTTAGACATCGTAGCCACATCAAATCAAATGATCTTCTATAGAGGACATTGCATACTAGAGCATATGACAGGGCACTTCTCGTGATATGATATGATGTTGACTTGTCATCTCACAGTCTTTCTATTTTCAAATATTCTATTAATAGCCTATGCCAATCTTCTATTTTGTCGACCACTATAGTTATTATCTCTTCTACTTTTTCAAGCTTATGTGGACTTTCAAGGTTGATCTTTGACAAAACTTAATTTCCTTGTACTGTGATCTCAATGGAATCCTCCAGTAGACATGTCAATTCCTTATCAAACTTAGTTAAAGCCTCGGTATGGGCATTATCTCCCCGAGGAATTGTTTACAACATCACTGTGAAAATCCATTCCAAAGACTTCATCGTATACTAGTGGTATTCTATTAAACTTTTCTTCTGAATCTTGTACTGTCTAGCCACTTGAAGAATGGTGTTTTGTGAATCACCGTAGATGGAAATATCTCTTATGTCTACTGATATTGCCAATTTTAAACCTGTGATCAAGGCTTCATAATTGGCTTCATTGTTCTTACAAGGCTCTGTCAGGTGGTAGGAAAACCTTAATATTCCTTGTTCTGGTGTGAACAAGATCAGACCAGTCCCTAGTTTGACTGTTATCCTTGTTTGTAATCCTTAATTCTTTCTTTCTAACAAAGCTCTATCAAAAAACATTTCCGAATGTCTGATAATGGAAGATTCTACTTGCAGTATGTGCTCATCTGACAACTCAATATTCAGAGGGGACTTAGCTGGAAATGGGTGCGCTACATAAAAACTATTAAAATTTGTCCTCTGGTAGCAAGAAGGGGTATGAAAGTTATATAAAATTTTAATAAAATCATTGAACACCTTACTAAATGCCCGGAAAGTGTTGGTTGGGTCATCAGATATCACAACAAAGTAACATTGAAATAAGGGTAACCTTATGAGAAAGCACCTAATATCTGTGCTTCTGGGTAGCAAAAATCAAAGCTAGAAAATGTTTCACAATAGGAGGATACTCTACTTACATTGGTATTAGACGTCGGATCAAATAATAGAGCACATTTTCCTTACCCTTATCATTTACCTAGATAAGTGGGCTCCGAGAGAGTCCTTTAAGGCTACAATATACCATATCAAAGGTTATTTTGGGATAGGGACCGCAAAATGGAAGGTGACGTTAAGTACTGCTGAATACCCTCAAAAGCCCGCTGGCATTTCTCTTCCCAAATGAATTTGACATTTTTTTTAATTAATGCTGAGAAGGGCTGACACATACCTGATAGATTAGATATAAAGCGGCTCAGGTAGGCCAATTTACCTTAAAAGGATCATAACAATTTTAAGGTTTTGTGAGGAGGCATTTAGAGATAACTTTAACCAAATAGTAATTCTATTAATTCATTAGAATCATCCTCTTCCAAATGTACATGAGTTTCCAAATTAGGGGAAGGGGAAGCGTGGTAAAACTTGATTGGTTTCAGACAACACCCTAGACTTCCTTGACCTTTTAACTCTCTATCTTTTGGGGGTGAATCAGAGAAAGGGTCAAGGCATGCATGTAGTGGTTGATCTAATCATACATTGACTTAAATTCACTTTTCTTCACATCTTATATGGAAATCACGAACTGTGGTTTCTTCTATTTTGTCATCATCATCTCTTCATCGGGCTTATTTTCATCAGAACTCTCTTCCATGTCAATGTTGATGGTCGTCCTTGTCCGTTCAACAATTGCGCTGGTTCTCCCTTGCTTGTTTCCATACAAATCTCCCTTAATGCCATGTTTCCATCCATCCTTACAATACTTGATACACTGATGTAGAGTTGATGGAAAAATATTACGCTCCTGGATCCATGAATGACCAAGAAAAGCATGGTATAAAGTTTTTGCGTCAATGATACAAAATTTAATGTTTGTTCCTAGCTCTCCAACCTTCATTAACAGAGAAATAGATCTTAGAGCTCTCTACCTTCTGGTTAAATCCTCTTAACATCATCTTATCGGCGGTAAGCTCCTGAAAGTTAATGTACAAGTACTCTAACATTCGTGGACTAATTAGGTTGAGAGCTAAATTTACCAAAACTCTGGAGAGTACAAATCTACTGATGCTAACAAAAATGTAAAGTTTTCTGTTGTGATCGGTAGTACCGAACAACAAGTCCTCATCTGTGAAGGTTACTCTGGGCTATTCCTTTAATGAACAAACTTCATTCAAGGATGTGTTAGAACTAAGCGAAGCAAATTTCTGGGTCAAGTAAAATCGTGACCAGAGATTCCCTCATCTTCTGTGATAGGATTGAAGCATCGTAGATGCTTAGTTTGGTCGATAACCTCTTAAGATGAGCTAGTACATTATAATCCACTTTATAAAGACCTCTAATTATTAATTTATTGTGTATCTCTTCAACTAGCAGAGGCAGAGGTGGTTCTTCTCAAGTGACTATTTATTTTCTTTTGTCCATTGGAGCCGTCCTAGGGGGTAATAATTTCCCACTCCTTATATTAATAAATGTAAACTTTTCTACTTTTAATGGTGTAGCCAACACTTCTGGTGCCATTTCTGAATATGAAAAGTCCAAGTTGATTGCAATCAGTATTTGACACTATAGATCCAGCGCCTCACTCCCAGAACTACTGTAACCCTGTGTTGTCGACATCTTCTTCATTTCTATCAATGTATTCATCGAACTTATGTAGACGATCATTTTGAGAATCAAAATTGAGGTTTGATTGATCATGATCATTTACGTTATTACTAGAAACAAGTCAAAATGGAGCTGAAATCATAATCATTATATTCAAAAGACCCTAGAGGAGTAAAATGATAGTCATACACGGTCGGCAATTAGAGTAATTTCTCCCCGTAATTCGAAACCACCAAGCTAACAGAGACACCCTCTATCCTACCCCACATACTATCGATCTTCATCTCGTGCATGATCTAATTCTTCTTTAGCTTCGGCTATGGAAAATTCTCTGTCGTGATCTCCCCCTTTATCTTGACAGGTTGTAGACTCTGAGCGGTGGCTTGTGGTGACATGATTTGAATCTGATCTAGTATCTTCTTGGATGATCTGCTCTAAACTATACTCCAACCACTCCCATCGGCATACGGATCTATCAAAGGAATTGGCTCAGCTAAAATCATATTTACAGAACCACTTTTAGGTTCTTTTAAATATTCTTTCAGGATCGTTATGTTTCCTTTTTTGAGATTTCTCTTGAGCCAATCCTTAAAACTAAAACATCCTTGAATGATGTGTCCAAGGATTATTTGGTATATATAATGGTTGGGATGATCCTTCTTATCAACCTCTTCTGGTTTCATTAGCTCTGGCATTCTAAACTTCAATTTTTTCTGTAAATTTTTTAACATCTTTTGCACAACTTCATCCTAGAAAGAGTTTTCCTTGTTCATTCGTTTTGCAAATGATTGAACATGTCTACCGTCTTTCCTGTACGGTCCTTTTTGAAACAATTGTTGGCCAGACAGGCCATATTGCTGAGTCTGTTGTTTTTTATGAGACTGACCATGCTGTGATGGATGTTGGGAACCCTGACGAGATTGTTCATCCTGAATCCTCATCAATTGCTTGCCTATATCAATTGGGGCCATGTCCTAAAATTCTTCTAACACTTTGTGAGTGCTATAAATTTCTTATACTTTTCTAAAGTTTCTAAATGCCTAACTTCCCCTTGCAAGTTATTAGCCTTGCTGAGTAGCTTCTCAAATGACTTGATTGTAAGTCTCTTGATCATGAAATCTACTAGTCTCTTGATCACGAAAGCTACTAGTCAATGAATGTTTTTGAGTAGAATATCAATCGCATGTTGTTCCTGCAGTTGAGGCTCACACTTCATGCTCAAGTTTCTACACCTTAAAATCTATTCAACCAAGGTGTCGTAGGATTTATGTCTTTCCACAACGAGATCTCCTATGGTGACATGGTGCTGCGCTTTGGGAAACCTCTTCAAAAACAAGTGCTATAGCTCGACAAATGTCTCACGGATCCATTGAGCAACATAACATACCAATCAAATGTTATCCCTAAAAAAACTGCTTACGAGCTGGCAGAAGAACAATGCGTCATTACCTCTCGCATCACAACAGCTGCTTCAAAATGGGTTATATGCTGTCGAGGATTTTCGGTCCCGTTGAACGTCTTGAAGTTTGGTGGCACAAAGTCCTTGGGATAATGCATGCCATCAACTTACTCTGGGTAAGTTCTACCCTTTAAAATTGATGCACCACCCTTAGAGTGGGCTAAGGCTTCCTTTACTTGTAGTTCAACCATCTGCTTTTTGTCTTTCTCTAGTACTAAACTCTGGGTGGAATTCTTTTTCTGTGGTTTGTCTCTGTTGATGGAAGCGACCTCTTTTCTATCACCTGTAATATGCACTAGCTTATCTTGATTGACATTCGGTGAAGTTAACTACTGCACCTGAGATTGCCCAGGCAATGTAGCCACAAAAGCCATGATGGCTGCCATCTCGTCCATCCTTTCCTCCATCTGGATGATCTATTCATCTCTTAGTTGAATGGCCCTTTGCAGGACATTTGTGGCATTCTCCTCATCAAAAGTGAAGTATCACGTGCAGATGTAGTGACCTCGGCCTCTAAAACATTAATCTCCACGAACTCCTCATAGAGATAATCCGTGAAATCAAAATCTTTGTCATCATCAACACTAACTCCTCGCTCTTTGGCCAATTATGCAATCTCAGCATTGAGCTTTTCTACCTTTTCATTAATTACTTTCGCTTGAAACTTGAGGTCTGGAGGTCTCTCTTGAACACCATCTTGCTTGGAAACAGACTCCATAGTAACTGCGATGCGGCAAAAACCTCTAGCACATCACACCTAGGCTTCATTCCACAAAGCTGCCCCACAGGCTCTTCATAATGCACTGGTGTGGCACCCTTGATTGCCCACACTCTTATCATTGACATTGATGCTTCAAGATGGAATGGTCAGAGGAGGCAGTGGTGCATCGAAGAGAAGTATGTTACCCATGGTGCATACCAATTACATCGGTAACGGGTGTCTTCCCTTCATCCTTCCTCAGGAAGTTTTCATGAATGACGGTAGGAGGTATCTTTGGACCAAGATGTGATTTGACCGGTTGATGTCCTACGGGCTTTGGGACGATGGTGGTAGAGTCTGTGATAGTGGCCATAGTACTGACTCATCTTTCAAGGAGGATTCTAACTAGAACACAGGTTGGAGGTAATTCAACGGTTCTTTGGAACTGATGGATATATCTAACATCCTTCAAGATTTCTTTCTTCATTCAGCGTGAAACTATGCATCTCACTCACTTAAGTAACTCAGCAATAGTACGCTCCTCCTTGGTTTCTAGTCTTTAAAACACTGTAAAGACTTTGATGTTATGAGCGGGCCTCTCCCTCTCCTTACCATGATCCAGTGGTGACGGTAGAGCAGCGACAATCCTGTAGAAGCTCTCATCACAAGTTTTTTCCATGAATGGATGAAACCTATTTCTTCATAAGAGAGGAGCAACCTTTGGCAATCCAAGTTCCTTCTGGTGTGGAATCTCATCAACAGGAGCTATCTCTATAGCCTCGGCCCTGGCAGCCCTCTGAATCTTCTGATTTTAGTATCTTCTTTGCAACTTGGTTGACGGCATAACTCTTTAACTTGAATTAACCTCAAATATTGATGGCAGAGTAGTGAATGCATTGACTGAATCTTCTTCAATCAAAACTTCTTTTCCTTTGGCAGATGGTACAATAGCCACAATAAGAGTGAATCTAGCAGCAGTAGGTGTTACCGCTTTTAAGCTAGCAGATGCAGAAATGACTCACTTAACGGGTGTCAGGCTGGTAGCGATCTTCATCTTTTTAGAGAAGGGAAGTTCTAGGGGCAGTTCAAATCAAACTAGACAGATGGATCTTGAACTTCCGAAGCAGCAACCTTTATGACGATTAATGGGACCTTGCCAGGTACAACCTCAAATTTCTCAAATCCTGCTCCAAACTTGATCCTCAATGCAATGTTACGGGCATCGTGGCCGATATGCAGGTTGCAGAAGAAATTGAGTGTATGGAACGCCATCATTGCAGCTTGAAAGAAAAAGTTTGAAGGGTTAGTTTTGGTCAACATTTGTAATTTTAGTGTGAACATTAAAAATTAATAAAAGTTGTTATGTGAACTGGGCACATCTTTTATTATTTAATTTTCAAATTTATTATTCTTTTGTGATAATCGAGTTAAAGAGTTCCGAGTAAAATTAAACAAAGGTGAAGAATTATAACGGATTAGCTTGATTTGTAATATAGTAAACCAAGCCCAAAAGATACAGGGAAAAGGTGATGTTTAGGAGCCAATTTGGGACCAACTTCACAACATAAATTGCCGAAGAAGAATTAGTCCACCAACACAGCTATTGGGGGTCTGACCCCACACAAAAAAAAAACCCTAAAGGACTCTGGAACCTCTCTTTTTAAAGATGATTAAATAGATGGTCCTGAAATAAAAAAGAGTTGACTGTACTTGCTTAAGAAATGAGCAAAGCATACCAACAGAAGAAGGGCAATTTGGACCGTGAGGGACATGGACACATCTTCAATGTATGAAGACAAAACATTCTAATCATAATAGAAAGAGAAATTAATCTCTAGCGAAGTCGGTAAAAATTGTTGGTCACCAGATTGGGAAAAGATATTCAATTTATATATATATATATATACATATGTATATAGATTAAAAGAGGAACTCATCACTCGTTACGCGTTAATATATAAAAAAGGTAAAAAAATGGGGTGGGATAGTGGATGCCTGTCTAGAAAGAAATGAAATACATTTAATCTAGGGGTTCCACTATTCTCAGTACAACTTCAAGCAAAAAAAAAAAAAAACATGTATAAACCCAAAAAGTATACCAACAGAAGAAGTATGCCCAAAAATTACATGTATACCAAACCCCATGACCAAAAAGAATGTGAAAATTTTTAAAACAAAAAAAGCAAAGTCCAAATAACATCCAAGGAATCTTTCCATCTCCTGCAATCTACTATGGATCTACATGGATTATAAATGAAAAACTTTGTGCCGGACAGTGTAATCCAAGCTTTGTTGACAGTATCCAAGCATCAATAATCCTACATCCAAGAAAACGTACGCAAGTAGTTCAGGCAAAGAGCATATGTGTACCAAATCACATGAAATCAGAAAGGTATCTCCCTGCCAAATAAGAAAAGAAATCATAGTATAATTAGTGACAAAAGTTATGCAAAATTATCATGTGGCCACAAAGAGAAGAATTTAATACCCCAGAGAAGCCATGAGCCCATAAATCCGCAAAGATAAGAGACCATCCATCAAAATACAAATCAATTACAATCAAAGTGATCCAAAATTGTTGGCCATTCACCAACCAAAGTAGAAATAATAATATACTGTTATAACCAAGAAGTGAAATATAAACCCCAAAGAAGCAACTAAAAAGATATTATATATAGGAAATCGCAACACTGATAACACTTTGACCCTAGAACTGTCCCAGGAAAATAAAACAAAAATCTGAGAATGGTTCATCAACCATAACCTATGTCAAAACAACCTACCAGCTAGCTCCCATAGTGGCAATGAAGAAGCAGATAAATTAAAGTCAGTGGAACTAGAATTTCCTGCATCAAAAGATTTAACCAAGTACAATTTGAAAACCAAACTATCCAGCATACATTGTTGAACCTAATAAACGAAGCCACTACCATTCTATATTCCAAAGCAAGAAAACTTATAAGATAAATGAAAATCATAGTAACCAGTTTTAGGAGGGTGAAAAGAAGAATGAATAAAAGTTTCATGTGAGCCACCCCAACACCAACATCCTTCCATTCTTCCAGCAAGAACATTCATCCCAACAGAGCAAGGAAGCAAAGAAAAAGCCTTCCAAAATAACCAATGGCAGTCCCATGAAACTTGAAACAAAATAATATAAAGATGCATCAAGTTAAAATTGAACATAAGGAGCATTTAAGTCACTTTGTATCAAGCTAAGCAACATAGGAGGAGGAGAAATTTGAACGATAGCTCCTTGCACGCTCCATTTTGCAAGCCAATCTGCAGATTTATTACCTTATCTATATGTGAAGGTGTAAAGAATATTTAATGTTGCCCCTCTATAATATGCCTAATTCATCTTAACCATGGTATGATGTACCATAAAGGATTAAGCTTAGCTTTAAGTATGTTATAGAGAGTTTCAGAGTCTGTTTCTAGAATAATATCATTGAGGTCAAGTGAAGCAACTGTTTTTTGGAGCAGCTAGCACAACAATAGTTTCGGCCTCAATAGAAGAGTTGGCAATACAAGGGGATGAAAAATAAGCACAACTTAACATAAGCATCCGTGATAAGTCCACCAATACCCGTATGGGCATTAAAAAAACTTCCATCAACATTAACTTTAAATCTGCTGTGAGGGGGTGGTGCCAATCTAATTAAAATGGGTTTCCTACCCTACCCACATTAGGAGAAACATCTTGCCCAATTGAAGTCTTCCATGACTTTTAAAATAAGCCACAACAAAAGTGGAAGTAGTAGCGGGAGTGTGGCATGAAGCTTCATATTTTTTTTATTCCTAGCCATCCAAATAAACCATAAAACAATGTCAGGGAAATAATTGTGCTTGATGAAAGTTGAATCAAACTCTTTCCAATTGTTAATTGCAGCTTTAAGGGTCAAGTTTGAGGGTGAAGTAATACCAAAATAGAGCCCAATATGATGCCACTCCTCTTTTGCAAAAGAGCAGTAAAAAAATGAGTGATTGAAAGATTCAGCCTGTTTTTTACAATTGTAACAAAAGGAAGCAAGTTTTAACCCTTTAATTTTAAGTATGTCATCAAGAGGAAGAAACTTATGAAAATATCTCCAAAGGAAAAATGAAATAGAAGGAGATAACAATTTGTGCCAAATGTAAGGTTGTCATTTCGAAGGAATAGAAGAGTGCAAATTTGAGTAAACCATTTTAGTAACAGAATTACTAGCATGGTGCTTCCAATGGGGAACATTTTTATCCTGAGCATGGATGGGAATAATAGAAATAGCAGCAGCAACGTCACTAATTAATGAATTCAACATATTTAAGTTCCACTGGACCTCCAATCCAGCAATCCGAGACCAACAACTTAGCATGATAACCAAAAGTAGGTAAAGTAGAATACATGGATATGCCCCAATCATATTTCCAAAAAGAAATGTTACCATCACCAATGTACCAAAAAATGAAATGAGATGAAACATCCGCAACATTAATTATAGCCTTCCAAAGTCTGGAATTCGCCACTTTCCAAGTGACCGTAGTGGGATGTGCATTTTTACAATACTTATAAAGCATAAACCTTGCCCAAAGAGACTCTCCCAAATAGAATTTGAACTAGAGAATACACATGTTTATATCTATAGTATGATTCAAAATGTTAAAGTCAAGCCCACTAGCACAGAGAGGCTTACAAGTATGATGCCAAGTAGTTCAACTTTTAGAAGGCCTAGATCCCTTCCACAAGAACTTGTTAAAAATAGTTTCAAGATTCTTTTGAGTATGTTTTTTAGATTTAAGAACATGCATAGTATATAGAGGAAGCGTGGAAAGGACACTTTTCAATAAAGTAAGCCAACCCCCATTTGAAAGAAAAGTATTTCTCCAATCATTAATCTGAAGCTTAACTTTTTCAATCACCTCATCCATTTGAATTTTCCCAGTTCTGACTCTGATAATGTTAACCCCAAGATACTTAATGGGAAGTTTTGAAATATTTCAACTAGTAAAATTAGAAGCCCAAGCATGAGTAGATGAGGGAGCACCTTTACCAAAATAAATGGAGCACTTAAACAGGTTCAACATCATACCTGAGATATTTTGGAAATCCTTTAATAAAGGCGTAGTAGCTTTTATTGTACGTTTGCTAGCATTAAGAAATAGAATAGCGACATCAGCATAAGCAAGATGACTGAACAAAATTTTAGATTTATGATAAAATTGAAGGTAAAGTTGGTCAAAATGCAGCTTATTAATAAGCCTAGACAAGTAATCAAAAGCAATAATGAAAATAGTAGGAGATAGGGGGTCTCCTTGCTTAATACCCCTACTAGCAGAAAATAAATCATGAGCTTTACCATTAGCCATCATAATATAACTATTATTAGTAAGCCACCTCTGAATGAGAGAAAAAAAATCCTGTTTAAACCTTTAGCCTGTAGAATATTAATAATGAAGTCCCAACTAATAGTGTCAAAAGCTTTTCTTATGTCCAGCTTAAGGACCATGTTTCCTCCCCTACATTTTTTATCCAAATCTTCAATAATCTCCTGTGCTAAAAGAATATTATCCATAATATCCCTACCCTTGATGAAAGCAGATTGCTGTTCAACAATAATATGAAAAAAATGGGGTTGCAATCTGTTAACTATAATTTTGCTTATAACTTTAGATATCATCGTGGTGGGAAAGAGGGCGAAAATTCTCCCAAGAAATTTTATCATTTCTTTTAGGGATAAGCACAATAAGAGCAAAGGTGAAATATTTACTAGGGTTATTTCCAAGAAAGAAACTTTGTATAGCAAGAATAACCTCCTTCTCAACCACTTACCAAGAATGGATGTAAAATGCAGACCATCAGGGCCAGGAGCTTTATTTGGGAAAATATATTTGAAAGCATTTAGAATTTCTTGCTCATCTGAAGGGAAAGACAAAAATAGATTATTGATATAATTATACTCCTCCACAAAATAAGTGGGGTCAACAGGCTTGGTATGTGTAGTTGACTGAAAAAGCTCAGAGAAATAAGTAGAAGCACTATAACCAATCTCTTCCAAATTAGTTAAAATGCTCCCATCCTCTTTTTTGATTTTTAAAATGCTATTGATATTTCTTCTGTGTTTAAGGTTTGCATGAAAATAATTAGTATTTCTATCCCCTACAACAAAGGAAGAGTCATTAGCCTTTTGTTTAAACAAGTGCTCCTCTAAGGTAATGACATCCAAGAAAATAAGATGAGCATGAAAAACAATATCCATAAAAGGAGGAGAAGCTTCAAGTTGTGCCTCCAAGGAATCAACATTGTGCCGAGCATCCTTGACTTTAGTATGAACATTACCAAAAACCTGGTGATTCCATTTAGTGAGTTGGGCAACCATCTTCTTATGTAATTGCCACAAAACAAACCAAGGATTTCTAACTCCATCAAATTTCCATGCTTGAGTTACCAAATTAAGATAAGTATCATGAGAAGCCCAAACATTAAGAAATTTAAAATGAGATATGGGCAGTTTAAAGGTAAAGTCTAGAGTGAGCAAAATGGGATTATGATCAGAAGTAACATGGCTCAAATGCTAAACTTTCACAATAAGAAAATGATTTATAAAAGCAGATCTAGCCAAAAATTGATCCAGTCTTTGATAAAGAAAACCTTCTACTCTACTCCAAGTGTAAGGTGATCCAGAATATCCCAAGTCATAGAGGCCTGCATCAACAATAGAGTTAGAAAACTTGTTAATCAGAGAAGGCTCAACTCTACCACCCCCTTTTCTCTCCATAGTCTTCATGATCATGTTGAAATCTCCACCTACAAACCAATTGTCATTTATGATGTTTCCCATAGACTCAATTTTACGCCAAACCTGAGTTTTTTCATGAATATGAGAGCTAGAGTAAACAAAAGTGCCCCATCCCTGAAAGTCTTCAAAAGAAATTTGAGATAGAATATACTACTCCTCATCATCTAAAATAGAAATAGTGACATTGGGTTTCCAAAAAAGCCATATTTTGTTGTTTAACGTTGCAATGAAAGCGATATACCTTGAACTTATTAAGAATTCTATGCTTGTTAACTTGAACAAAAGGTTCCAAAATAGCAAAAAATGAGTAATTTATGGACCCTGGAAAGATTTTTGAGCCTATTAAGGGAGTTAGGGTCCGCCACTCCCCTAATATTCCACACCATTACATTAAACATGGTGAAGTGATCCAACCCTTCTAGAAGATCTAGTAAGATTAACCAACTATTCCCCATCAGAGTGATAGATGCCTTCCTATATAATATTCCCGCATTAAGTCTAGATAGCTCAATGTTACGTTTAGCCTTTTTTCTAGAATGCTTTTGCACCTGTCACTCATTTTCCAAAGTTAAATTAGCATTACATAATGAAGCATGTATATCTATATCATCAGAGCTAGTACCAACTAAAGGAGACTGAACCATAGTGGTAGCTGGAAAGTGTCCATTATCAGTATTATGCCCCTCAAGCATGGTAACTGCAGACTCATCTAAAGCGACATTAACATCATTTTCATTCAAATTTTTACCTAATACAGTTGCTTCATTCATCTGCAAATGTTGGGGGTTGATATCAATGTGAGTATGTAAGATACCATTATCTTCCTGACATTCGTTGGTGGTCAAATTTAGATGATTATCTTCCTCATATGTATGTGTAGCTCCTTTACTTAGAGGTTGCAAAGTAGAGGTGACATTCATAATAATAGGATTTTTAGCAGGATTAACCCCAGATTCAATTGGGGCTTCAGGGGTTCAATATTAACGTTAATAACAGGTGGGATAACATGTGTTTCTTTATGATTTTTTTTGAGTTGTGGATTCAAGAGAAAACAAGAAGTGGTTTGATAACCATACATACATATATTATAATTTTGAAAAAAATATTTTAATTTTGAAATATGAGACCACATTGACCTCATATAGACAATAGTTTAAATAAACGAGCACAACACTACAAGGGACATACCTATCCCAAGGAATAGACAAATTACTTATTTATGAGACTTGATTAAATAAAATAAATAATTTATGACATTCGTTTTAGTCTGTGAATCTTTTTGTTGAATGAAAAGTTTTCCTATATAATGTGAAAACTAGACAGGGTTTATTTTAAGCAGGGTTCTAAAGTTTCCTATAAGGCAAGCCCCTATAGTTAGTTTGATCTTAAATGACTGAGGTCACCTAAGAAAACTCTCTATTTAGATCAAAAAATTTTGTCTTCAAAAATTTTAAAAGGTAGGACTTTTCAATGGTCAGGCAAAGGAGTGTCAAATGAGAAAGGCTCAAATTTAGAACATTGCTATGGAATCTAAAGGAGGAAAACTAGGGGATGCCTTAGATGCAGAGGAGAACCTCTGTGACTTCCCAAGCTATTCTATGCTTAGGCTTCAATTTAATAGAGATATTATTAAATGTTTCATCCAGCCAATTTTTATCAATTAGGGCTTACGCTTGCATGACATGGTCATACTAATAGCCTGGAAGATAGGAGGATTTGTGTTGTGACGAAAAACAACCTTGGAGCCTAAGATAAGTTTGACCATAAATTGCACAACATGATCATGCAGAGGCCTAAAGATAAAGTGAGAATTTATGTAGCATAAGACAAACAACTTTGAAATCCTATGACTTGTTATTTAATTACAAAAAAATATTGTTATTGAAAATCCACTTATTATTGTAGAATGTTGCCCTCAAAGTTAACTCCAGGCTCCTCGTCGAAGAAGCATTCCTAAATTCTAAGGTTCAAAAATTTTAAATGTCAAGTTTGTTCAATCATTATGGGGGGGGGGGGGGGGGTGGAGAGTTGATACTCCTAAAATATATACCATTTATGTACACATTTTTATACCTATTTTTTAGGATGTTAAACTTTAATGGAAGGTATTTGTGTGTTTTTCTTTCTAGTATAGTTAAAGGGATGAAATATGGTGAAAGGAGTGAAAAAGGATCAAATTTGGAGTAGAAATGAAGGTGTGAAAATAAATTGCGGTGCTTAAGCGCCCAGGACTAACTCTTATGCGCCATGAGACAGAGAAGGTTGCGCCTAAGCACCTATGACCTCACGCTTATGCACCAGGTAGTTGATGATGATAATTTAAGGAATTTTGGACAAATTTTAAAGGGATGTTTTAAGAAACTCTTAGTCAAAACTTGGACAACAGTAAATGGCCATGAAAATACATTGAAATGGCTCTTTAGAAGAGGCAACTCTCGGAAGATTCATTGAATGTTGAAATAATTTGAAGAAACACCAAAGCACCTTTTGGAAAACTATAAAAAGAAGAACATGAATTCCATTAAAAAGAGGAGATTAGAGAGAAAGAGATATATAAGTCTTAGGATACTCTTAGAGAGTAGAAAGTCAAGAGTTTTAGGATTTGATTTAGGGGTTCTTTGATACACCAAAATTTTATACATTTTTAGACCCATATTTTATACTCATTTTTGATGATATTGCACTTTAATGAAAGGTATTTTTTATGTTTTATTGCAGGTTGTTGAGTTTTAGGACTTGGAGCAAAAACTAAGCAAAAAAGATGAAATTTAGAGTCAAAATGGAGAAGTTAAAAAATGTTCGGCACCGGGCTGGGCACCGGGCTGGGCACCGAAGATATTGTTTGATAGAGAAGGAAGAATTAATTGAATGGCCTCTGGCACCGACGGTGCCAGAATGGGCGTCAACGGTGTCAGTGTCGTTGCAGACCCTGTCTCTAGAAGATTCGGTAAATTTGGAATCTTTTGAAGAGTTTTTGGATGCACCTATTGGAGAACCGACCTAGGCTCAATTTAATGCCAAAATTTGATCAGAAACCCCCCCCCCCAGAAACCCCCCCCCCCCTCATTGCAGCATTTCAAAATTTTCACTTATTTCAATTTTCATCTTCACACGCCTACATTTCACGCCATTCCGCACCATTAGTTACTTATTATTTTTATAGTTTTGAGTTTTTGTGGTGAATTTTAGTGTGAATTCTACTCTAAGAAGTGTTGGAGAGGAAGAGAAGTGAGAGATTTCTTCCTCCTACATTTCCTAAGAGAGGCTACAAGGGATTTGCTTTGAGAAAGAATTTCAAATAAGTGTTGTTTGTTTATTATTCTTGTATGAACTTTCTTTTATATATGAAATTTTTGTTTTTTTGTATCTATCTCATGAAGGCTGAGTAGTTTTTCTTATCTTTCTACCTACTCTGAGATATGGTGAAATGAAGAGATAATGTAGATGTGCCAATGTTAAAATCTAAAATAAATTGTGATGGTTTTTTAACTTCAGTCTTAGTTTACTTTTTGATTTGGCCAATTGAATTGTTAAAATATGTTGTGAAACATATGATCTGGGAAATGAAGTATGAGTTCTACAAAATAGTGAGAATCATATTTAAGTCCTTGAATGAGTATTTCATTCATGTAATTAAGTGCAAATAAATAGAGAAATATACTTTGTTGGGTGTAGAATTAGAGATTTCTAAGGTGACAGACTAAAAATCCACAATTCAATCTTAGTGTTTAAAAACATAAGCGAGAGTTAGCCTTCAGGGGAAGGGAAGGAGTAACCCCCTGGCCTAGCCACGGATTTAGGGACTAAACGTTGTATTAGCTAATGATTTTCTATAACAATGTATCAGGGTAGAGAATTAAAATTGGTCTTATTTGGCACAATACATATTAAATCATTTATCACATCTAATTTCACCAAAGACTCATTGTAGTGGGAAAGATGTTTTTTCATATGAGAAATTTTCACCACATAAACCTAGTTTAGTAGTTACTTTTTAAACCCTGCTTTTAAATTCTGCTAGTAGTTAATAATTTAATTTTGTTAGCATCTTACACATTCAAAATTAGTGATAGTAATTTTGTTTGATTTCTGTGAATTTTCAAGTTAATTTATTATTTCAAAATTTAAACCTTCCCCGTGCGATTGATATTTGAGACTTAAACAGAAAGTCTTATATTATTTTCTAACGATACGTATACTTGTGTAGAACACCAACATTAAGTGTTGATCATTATTATTAATAAAATATAAGTTCAAGTTTTTTGTACTATTGTAAAGCGGGGTCAACTTTTTAAATTTTACACAACAATATTTCAGCAAATCCACAACAATTGGTGAAAAGTTTTTTGGAAAAATCTTATGTGATTTAGGAGCGAGTAATAATCTTATGCCTCTATCAATTTTTAAACGTTTAGATTTAGAAGAGAATTCCACTACTACTGTAACTCTTCAGTAAGTTGATCGATCACTCACTTATCCTAAAGGTGTTATAGAAGGTATATTAGTAAAAGTGGATAAATTTATTTTTCCTGGAGACTTTATAGTATTAGATATGGAGGAAGATAAAGAGATTCCTATTATTTTGCGGAGACCATTCCTTGCAACAAGGAGAGCTGTGATAGATGTGCAAAAAGGAGAATTAATAATGAGAGTTAGAGATCAAGAAGTAAAATTTAATATTGCAAAAACTATGAATTTTCTTGCAATAGAAAGAGACAATGAATGCTTTAGGATGGAAGTTACTAATAATCTAATTAATAAACAATTAAGAAAGAAATTGAAGAAAAATTAAAGTAAGAAGAATTTAGTGAAAATAAGGATAAAATAAAAGAAGAAAATTTTATTATATTCAAGACAAATTTGAAACTTTAAATTTGTTGGAAAATGATAATAAAAATCTGATTCCTTCAAGTATTACCTGCTCATTTAAAATATGTATTTTAACGAGATTTATCTACATTGCCTGTTATTGTATCTTCTGAGTTAACTGAAATTAAAGAACAAAAATTAATAGAAATATTAAATAGATATAAAAAGGCTTTTGGTTGAAGTTTAGAATATTTTAAAGGAATTAGTCCTTCAATTTGTATGCACATAATTTTATTAGAAGAACAATACGAACCTAAAGCTAATCCTCAGAGGAGATTAAATAGAATAATGAAAGAAGTTGTTTAAAAAGAATATTTAAAAAAGAAAGTTTAAAATGATTAGATGTTGCAATTATATATCCTATTTCAGACAGTGCTCAGGTGAGCCCAATTCACTATGTTCCAAAGAAAGGAGGAGTGACTGTTGAAGTAAATGAGAAAAATAAATTAATTTCAATAAGACAAGTTACTGGTTGGCAAATTTGTATAGACTATAGAAAATTAAACTTGGCCACCAGGATTACTTTACTATTTCTAGATCAAATTTTGGATAGATTGGCTAGAAATAAATATTACTACTTCTTAGATGGATATATCAGTTATCATCAAATTTCAATTGCCCCTGAGGATCAAGACAAGACAACATTTACAGGCCCTTATGGAACATGTGCTTTTCGTAGACTGTCTTTTGGACTATTCAATGCACTTGCAACATTTCAATGATGTATGATGTCAATAATTAGTAATTTGATTGAGCATGGAATGGAAGTATTTATGAATAATTTCTCTATGTTCTGGACTTTATTTGAATTATGCTTAAATAATTTAGAAATAATTCTAGAGTTTTATGAAAAAATTAACATATTACTAAACTGGAAAAAATATCAATTTATGGTTGCAGAAGGAATTGTACTTGGACAAAAAATTTCTGAAAATGACATGGAAGTAGATCATGCAAAAGCTTAAGTTATTGAAAAATTACCACCACTGACTACGTTAAGAGGGGTAAGAAGCTTTCTAGACATGCTGGTTTCTACAGGCGTTATATAAAGAGTTTTTCAAAAAGAACTAAGCCATTATGCTAACTTTTAGTAAGAGATACAAAATTTGAATTTAATCAGGATTGCATAAAAGCATTTGAATTATTAAAAGAGAAGTTAATCACTACACTTATCAAAGTCTCATCTGATTGGGAAAAATCATTTGAAATAATGTGCGATGCTAGTGATTATGCTATTGGAGCTGTTTTAGGACAAAGGCACAACAAAATTTTAAAAGTAATACATTATGCTAGTAAAATTCTGAATGATGCTCAAATTAACTACTTTTTTGTATAAATTTTATCCCAACGAAAGATATGATGCAAGAAGTATATAATTTTATGACGGATGAAAATTATAATTGGGGAATCAACGATAAGGGATATGTTAGTTTCTCTGCTTCGCTACTTAATTTAATTTAAAAAAAATGACATTTCTTTATATCTACAAAACTACTGCCTACCATGAAGATTAGTAGAGTTACAAGATAAAGTGTCATTTTAAACTATTACAAGATAATTTTCTTACTTTGTAGTCAATCTCAAGTTCCATATGAAAGTTGGGAAAAAGCTTTACTACCTTGGGAGCTCATGATTCCTCTTAATGGAAATTATATTGGGAATGAAAATGAACCGTTAGATTGTATATTGGATCATTCATCACAGCTTCAACACCATTGATGCCACCAACAGTTAGAAATTCAATAACTTTGGAGAAGAGAATGAAGAAAATAGAAAGAGAACTACAGAGTAATACAAATGCAATAGGAAATCTTAACTACCTTTTTGATCACCTTGATTAGAGAATGAAGGAGAACTTTGATCATATTGGAATAGTTGAAGCAGGATCGGTGCAGATGTTCATGAAAAATGGATGGATCGATGAAAGTTTGACTGTTCAATCCCCGTACTGACACCTCTACAATTTGTATGTCCATTATCAGTCTATGGGAGATATTAGAGGAGGAGAAAGTACTGAAGATGAGACAGATTAATTGAAGAAGTTAGACACTCTACTATTTTAAAATACTTATGTTTTAATTTAGTTGTGTGGATTTAATTTACTTTACTTTGATTTAGAACTTTGATTATTTTGATGATGTGTATAGTTTTTTGTCAGCATTCTAGTGTTGTGGCTTGATTTCAACACTGAAATTAATTTAGTTTGCTTTTAGGAAGTGGAAATGTGATTAGAAAAATATATTTGTCAAAAGTGTATTTTCATATATAAAAGTTAGTTTGGTGTTGTTTGTGAATTATTTTTAGATGAAAATTAATGTTCAAAAAGTCCAAATAAACTTTGGAGAAAATTAAGTGAAAATTGAAAATTGAAAAAAAAATTAAAATATGAGTTTTTTGGCCACTAGTGCCGAGGGAGCTAGCATGGGCACCGACAGCGCCCTCGACCCGAACCAACCCAAACACCCTTAAAATTTGCAATTTTCATAATAAAACACCTTTTTTAAAATTTGAATCACCTTCAACCTCCGATTTTTTCACCCAGGGCTTGCTATTGCTCAGATTTGATGTGATTTTATGGCAAACAAAGTTTGGATTTCATCTTCTCTAAGTAAGAGCTACACTTTTAACCAAAAATTTTTTATTTTCACCAAGGATTTATCTTACATTGCCGAGATCAAGAATTTTGAGATTTTTTTTATGAATTTGAGAAAATCCTTTGGTGAAGAACTCTTACTTAGTAGATTTAAGTTTAAAACATTCCAAATTGTGATTTTTGGAATTTTTGGGAATTTATTTGAATTTTAGCAAATTTTCATAAATCTATAATTTTTGTAGATTTACCATGGCACCTAAAATGAGCAAAGAAAAGAGAAAGGTAGTTTTGATGATTAAAAGTTTGGCAACTACAAGGCCAACATTTGCTTCAATAGTCTACGTACAACTAAGAAAGTGATTCCATATCGAGGATTTCCGAGGATTTAAAAATCTGGGAGAAGAAGTCAAGAGATTAATCAATGCTCAGCAGTGGGAGAATTTATGCTACTTTACTTCCGAGGCGATTATTGGTGTAGTGATGGAGTTCTATGCAAATTTTAAGGAGACTTATGAAGATTATGTGTTTGTTTGAGGGAAAATGGTGGAGTTTAATCCAAGGAAGATTAATGAATTTGATCAATTGGAAGATGTAAATAGTTGCCTATACAAAACGTTTTCTACTACGAATGAGGCCTTGGATGAGGTTATTTATTTTCTTACTAATGGAAGAGGAATCTGCAAAGTAAAGAATGGTGTTAAGGTAAACTTTTCTCTTTCTATGTTAAATGTAGTATCTAAGGCCTGACACTAATTTTATTTCTTGACGAATGATACCAACAACCATCATAGTGAGGTGATAAGGGATAGAGCCACCTTGAACTTCTATATCTAGCAAATGAAAAGAATAGATGTAGAATTTATTATTTATAGGAACACTCGAAGAGAGACTACTTAAGGTTTAGCACACCCTGCCCTGATCTTCACACAATGTGAATAGGCAGGAGTTGATTATAGATGACCAAAGGAAAATATGTTGAAATTTGAGATTTTCATACCTATTTTACACTATTTTTGATGATATTGCACTTTAAAGAAAGGTATGTTTGATGTTTTGTTGCAGGTATGATGAATTATGGTCATTGGAGCAAAAAGATGCAAAAATGAGCAAATTTGGAGCAAAAAGGACCAAAATATGAGATTTGCACTTGGGCGTCGATGGCGAGCTCTACGGCACCGATGACAGGTTTTTCCTGATAGAACACGAATACAATATTCTAGAAGGCAGCGCAGCCGACGACGCCATCGAGGCCGCCAACGGCGAGCACGTTGGTTCTCTCAATATCTGCATTGAATGTTGACACGGTGGTTCTCTTAACAGGTGCATTGAATGTGGAAAATTTTTGAAGGGACGCTTAGGCAACTCTTGGAAAACTCTTCCACAACTTTAGGAGAAACATTTGGGCCAAAAAAAGAAGAGCCCCGTGGTGGTGTCCACTGATTTTTTGTTGATTGTAGAGTGTAGAGAGTTTACTTTAGGGTTAGTATTGTGAGGAATTCTTTGAGAGATTGCAAGAGTGGAAGGAAAGTGAGTGATTTCATATATAAGTTCTAAGTTTTGTTGTATCTTCTCCATGAGTTCTTAGTTGTTTTCTCTGTCTTTCTTCTTATTTAGAGATTTTGTGAAATGGTGATTTGAATTAGTTGAGCCATGAGAATGTTAATGAAGTTGTGATGATCTTTTCACTTTAATCATAAATTACTATCAATCTCGCCAATCCATTTGTTAAAATATGTTGAGTTTTACAACTAAAGTGAAGATTACGTCAAAGATTTAGGGAGGTCAAAGTCCTTGAATGTTGGGTGCAAATAAAAACGGAAATAAAAATTATTGGGCATAGAATTGGAGATTTTAGAGTGACAGACTAAAATCCTTAACTCGATCCTATCGTTTGGGTGTTGAAGTGTAGATGTTAGCCCTCAGCCGAGGGGAACGTGGGAGCTCTGAAGTGAGAGCCGGTATGAATCTTATGAATTCTAAGAATTAAGAAATGATTCTTATGATAACGATAAAATTTATAAGGAGAAACTAAAGTTATGGCATGATCAGAAGATGATCAGAAGATTAACCAGATTAACCAGAAGAACTTTAAACCACGACAAGAAGTTTTGCTTTATAATACAAGGCTGAAGTTATTCCCTGGGAAATCAAAGTCTCGTTGGTTAGGACCCTTAACTGTGACTCGAGTTTATACTTAGCTATTGAAATTGAAGATCAAAAGACTAGGAATAGATTTAAAGTAAATGGACACAGATTAAAGCTATATTTTGAGTGTAGAAGACCAAATTGTAAAGAGGTTTTAATGGTCAGTCAACCTGAATAATATCTAAATAGGTCGGGCTGACGACGTTAAACCAAGAGCTTTGTGGGAGGCAACCCATAGCTATCTTTACTTTTATTTCGATTATAGTGTTTTTTTTTTTTTTTTTGGTTGAAATTATCATTAGTTTGTGGTAGTATTGAACTCTACTACTCATATTTACCCTTGAATCATCATAAAAATTGGATCCATATAGAAAGTTGGAACGCACTTGGACCAGAGCATAACTAAGAAATGTTTGCCTTGGGCACCGACGGCGGGCGCGGGGGGGGCGCGGCGCCGGCCGACGGTGTGTTTTTCCTGAGAGTCCAGACAATTAATTCTCAAGGCTTGCCGACGGCACCATCGATGCCGCTGACAGTGAGAATGGAGAGATGACGATTTCCACAGTTTGAAATGTCTATTTTTAGCGGTTTTAGGCAAGATTTACTCCCTATAAACTTCCAAACTTGGGTCTTAAATTCATATTACCCAAAAACGATTTGAAACACCACCAAATCTATCCCTATGGCTTCCAATTCAAGTAAAAACCCTAGATTTTGAGTGTTCAACCGGAGAAAGTTTGTTAGTTCCGAGGCGCAACAAATCTTCAACAAAGTGCTGACAAAGAGTAGATTAATCAAAGAAAGAGGATTCATGAATCGAGGAGTGAAAAATCCCTTGACAGTAATTGAAGAGGTGATTGTGCGACGATGATGAGAAGTGTTCTGCTACACTACTGTCACCATAGTCATTCCTATGATGAAGGAGCATGGAATCAACCAAGGAGTTGTCTATGTGCGAGGCAGATGGATAACTTTTACTCCTGCACAGATTAATGAGTTATATATGATTGAGAATGTTCATGTCTGTCATTATTCCAACTTCGTCCAAATAAGAAATCTGATGAATGAGATCTACCAATTTTTGACGGACGAGACTGAAGACTGGGAAATGAGAGAAAATAGGTATGTTAGTTTCTCTGCTACACTTCTAAACCCCATTTCTAAACAATGACACTCCTTTATTTCTGCAAAACTATTACCGACGATAAGGATTGGTAAAGTTACTAAAGAAAGTGCTATTTTGAACTACTATATTCAAATAAGACTGTCGGTTGACCTTGAATTGATAATTGTGAAGTCTGTTTTGGGCCTGATCGTTCAAGGATCAACTTATGGGCTTGGACATCCTTAAAAAATATTCTTACTCTACAGACAGTTCCAAGTATCTTATGAAAATTGGGAAAAGGTGCTTCTACCTTGGAAGCCTTTGGACCCAACTGGAACTTTGAACCAGGATAAGAAATTTTGCTTTACAATACAAGGCTAAAGTTATTCCCTGGGAAATTGAAGTCTCGTTAGTTAGAACCCTTTACTATAACTCGAGTTTATACTTACGGAGCTGTTGAAATTGAAAACCAAAAGATTGGGAATACATTTGAAGTAAATGGATACAAATTAAAGCCGTATTTTGAGGGTAAAAGACCAAATTATAAAGAGGTTTTAATGGTCAGTCAACCTTAATAATATCTGAATAGGTCGGGCTGACGATATTAAACTAAGCGTTTTATGGGAGGCAACCCATAGTTATGTTTATTTTTATTAAGATTATAGTATTTTTGTTTGAAATTATCGTTAGTGAGTAGTAGATTTACTTTGCTACCTATATTTCTATGTGTGTGATTTGATTTGATATGTGTGATTTGATTTGAACTTATGTGTTTAATTCTCTTTCAAAATTTGCTTTTAGATCTTAGTATAGTTAAGATTGAGCATAAAATGTTTGTTTTCGGCGTTTACATTGTTGTGTCTTGGATTGCGACGCACGTTGAATTGATGTATTAAGGTTGAGAAAATACCAAACTTATGTGTGTCTTGTAACGTGTATTGTAACCCTTGGATTTCATATATAATTGTGATGTTTTGTGTTGTGAATGTTTATTTGTGTTAGTACATCATTTAATCACTTAAAACTTATGTCTAGAATGATGGAACGGATGTCGACGAGGCTTGAAATTGATCAAAATCGTAAAAATTTGGAAATTTATCCAATTTTGAAAATCTCGCCGACGTCGCCATCGATGTCACCGACGATAGATTTTTCCCGAGACTTACGCTATTTAATACAATAGAGCTCGCCGACGGCGCTAACGACCCCGCAGACGGTGAGATCCCAAAAAGCATCTTTTAATCACCATTTTGACCAGTTTCCCCCCCACCCCCCTGCCACTATTCATCATCCCCTTCCTCTAAAAATCTAAAATTTTGACCTAGGGCTTGAGATATCTTGGAATTGAGGCGATTTCAAGGCTTTCAGACACCGGATTTTATTTGGAGATGATGAAGAATGGGTTTACCCTATGAAACCCCTTAGTAAAGCTAATTTAAAGACGTACGAATCCAATGAAGGATGGAGATCTGGGAGTAGGAGTAAAGAACCTTCTATTAGTAGAGATATCCCCTCTACTAGTTATGACCTTCCTTCCTCTAGTTCCCCTACCCTTCATGATTTAATGAGTGAGTTAACATTACAGCGGAAGAGTATAGAGAAAATAAATGAAAGAATTGGGGGATTAGAATGTAGACATGATTATGATAGTGAGTACCTACAGAGGCATTCTGACTTCGATATAGCTCACTACGAAGCTCAGGCACGACACTACAGAGGTGAGCCTGATGTTACTTTTCCTGAATGCCCACGTTATACTCAGTATCAGCCCAATCCACCTGTTGACTAGGGAGACAAGGATATAGTATGGGATTTAGATATATAATAGTGTTTGATGTACTTTTGTTTTGTGATTTTGTGATAGAGATGGATGTATGTTTGTTTGTACTTTCATTTTATTCTATATTTTATTTTATGTTTGCAGTTGGATAATTTTTAATTATTGTTATAAATGTTTAGTGCTGTAGTTTGAAATTTGCATGTGTCGTTATAATAGAATTTGATTAGTACTTTGTAAAATTGTAATGTGAAGTGATTTTTTTTTGCATTGTGATGTATTTATATTTTTTTTATTTAGTATTGTGATGTGTTAGTGAAATATCGTGTTTGTATAATGTTTAGTTTTATACTTATTTCAAAATTTCATTACCCAACAAATTCTTTGGGAAACATGAGCACTTAATTAAACCATACTATATCCTTGTAGCCGGAAAACACCAAAATCAAGAGACCC
>NW_018165168.1:66067-67837 GCF_001263595.1 Phalaenopsis equestris
ATAATAAATCTCAGTGATCCTACTAATCCATTGTACAATGTTTGAATAATTAACCAATCTGGTAAAGCATGATGTGGACATTTCCTAAGAAGATATTTAAATCTTTCTCAGGCTTCAGATATCTATTCTCCTTCAAAGTGACAAAAAGATGTCATATCATTTCTAAGCTTAGCGGTTTTCAAGGGTGGAAAATACTTAGCCAAGAATTTTTGTGATAGTTGTCCCTAAGTTCTAATAGATCCAGATGCTAACAAATTTAACCAAGCCTTGGCTTTATCCCTTAATGAGAAAGGAAAAAATGGAAGCCTAACAACACATTAGACACTTCGTCATATTTAAATGTACCACAAATTTCAAGAAGACTAGCAAGATGTAAGTTAGGATCATCAATAAGTGATCCTTCAAACTGATTATTTTTTATTTATTTAGATAATAACAAGTTTAAGCTCATATGAATTAGCAGCAACATCATGATTTTGATTAGTCAAGTGAAGTTCATTTGTTGTCAGATTCGCATAATCTCTTAAAGGTCTTTGTCGATTTTCATATATTGGATTATCTAAGTTATTCTTCATTCCTTGTAAATTTTTAATTTCTATTTGTTGTTTTCAAATTTTTCTAATAGTACGTTCTAATTCTGAATCGTAAGGTACTAAACCTTCAGATCCAATATTTCGCATAAACAAATAAAGAAAACAAAGTAAAACACTCTACTAACAATATTTATTTTTGGATTTTTGATTTAAATTTTTTTTTTAAAATAATAATTTTTTATGATATTATCTCTAAATTTTCTAATTTATCAAAACTATTTAACTTAACCGTTACATTCCCCATGCAACGACGCCAAAAACTTGATCTGAGTTTTCTGTTGTGATAGATTATGTAAAATTTAATTAAATATAATCAATTAATATTCAAATTCTACGAAAGTATGTGTATCATTATCAATTAATAATGAACTTTCTATTTAAACCCCAAATATCGATCCTACGAGGAAGGTTTAAATTGAAAATGACAAATTTTCTAGGAAATTCACAGAAAGTAATCGAAATCACTGTCACTAATTTCAATTTTTAATACGTAATCAAAATTAAATTTCTAAACTATTATCAAATCAAATATGCAAAATTTAAAACAGTAAATACTAATCTATTAATTATTTTTATGTAACGGAGATTCTTATGTGAAAAAGTATCATTCCCACTACAATGAGGCTATGAAAACTATATTGAAGCTATGGTAAAATGAGATGAGATAAATGTTCATAATATGTATTGTGCCAAATAGGAGAAATTGTAATTCTCTACTTTGATACAGTGCCTAGAAAATCATTGGCTAATCTCATTGTTTAGTCCCTAAATTCGTGGCTAGGTTAGGAGGATACCGACTCCCACTTCAGAGTTCTCTCTTCCCTTCACCTGAAGGCCAGCTCTCGCTTAAATTTTTAAAAATTAAGACTGAATAGAAGATTTTAGTCTGTCACTCTAAAGATTCTCCAATTCTACACCCAACAAAGAATATTTTCCTATTTATTTGCACTTAATTTCATAAACGATGTTCTCCTTCATGGAATCAAATGCGATCCTTACTCTGTTGTAGAACTCATACTTCATTTCCCGGATCATATGTTTCCCAATAAATTTTAACAATTCAATTGACCGGATTGAAAAGTAAATTAAGTTCGGAGTTGAAGAATCATCACAAATTATTTTACAATTTAATATTGACACATTCATATTATCTCTTCATTTCACCATATCTTAGAGT
>NW_018165168.1:68162-68904 GCF_001263595.1 Phalaenopsis equestris
ATGATGAATTATGGTCATTGGAGCAAAAAGATGCATAAACGGTGCAATTTAGAGCAAAAATGAGCAAGAAATAATATTTTGCCCTGTCACCTTTCGATAAATCTTTCAATGCTTAATCTCTTTTACACTTCTTTCATATTTTTGAATGAGATTACACTTTAAAAGAAGGTTGTTTTTATGCTTATTTTGTAGGGCTATCTGTTAGGAACACAACGCAACTGAAATGAGGCGAAACGGAGCTAAAATGGAGCCAAATGGAGCGAAACGGTGGAGCGGCGCGGCCTGCCAGCCGACGGTGCCAAAAAGGCGCCGACGGAGAAATTTACCCGAGAAGACCGAAAAATGACAGAAAAACTCGCCGACAGTGCCCTCGAGCCCGTCGATGGCGCCTGGGACGGTTATGGGCTGAAATTCAACACATTTGGACGCTTTTTTAAAGGTTTATTTTGGAAACTCTTCATATTTCGTCCCTACACTTTAAAAGAACGAATTTAGGTTAGAAAAAGAAGGATTTAGATGAGAGGAATGTTAGGAAAAGTATGGATAAAGTTTAGTTTTCTTAGAATAAAAGTAGAAATGTAGATTTCTAACCTTTTGGAGAGATTGGAGAGGGGATTTTGAGAGAATTTGTAAGGAGATGTTCTAACATTGCATGGATCGGCGGGAGACTTTGTGGGAGAGATTTTCTTCTTTCTTTCAAGGGAAAAAACTAAGTATTGTGTTCTTCATTATCTTATGGTTT
>NW_018165168.1:69053-69477 GCF_001263595.1 Phalaenopsis equestris
AAGTTTCCGTTGTGTTTTCTTCGTGCTTTGTGATGGGCTTCTCTTGCTCTCTTTTCTTGTTTGAAAATAAGGGCATGAGAAGATTATGCTGTTGTTTTCATTTTATTTTTCTTTTGTAATGAGTAGAATTCATGTTTAGGATTTTGTGATGCATGTTAGAAGTGGATTTAATTATCAATGAGATGGTTTTTACTTGCACTTTATTTACAGTACAATAAAGGCTGTTGTAGTGTTAAAGTTTGTTGTAATTGCTTTAAGACCCAACAGGGCTGTGTAATTCTCAAAAAAGTAGAACCACATTCAGATTTCATGGATGGTTAAGTTCATGGGAGTTGATGCAAATAAATAGGGAAATATACTTTGATGGGCGTAGAATTGGAGATTTTATGGTGACAGACTAAAATCCCCAATTCGGTCCTATTAT
>NW_018165168.1:69492-70620 GCF_001263595.1 Phalaenopsis equestris
ATCCTCCCAGCCTAGCTATGGATTCAGTAAACAAGCATAGGATTAGTCAATGTTCTTTATGCCTGGACCAAAGGGTAAAGAATAGGATTGCTCCTATTTGGCACATACAATATTTAATGCATCTCATTCCTTTACATTATCTATTTCATTACATAAGAATAGTAGTGTTAATATCTCAAAATTCTCCAAACCAATTCATCCAAAAAGGGTTATCTTTAGAATTAATTTTTGCATTTAGTTATAGTTACTATCTTTACAATTAACACTTGCATTTAGGAGTAGGTGCTAGATAAAACATCATTTTAATCGACATTCTAATTTACAGACTAATTGTAGTAGACTAGGATTTGACTAAGGACCTCTTACCTCACTTCTCTGCGGGATCGATAAACGGGACTACTCTAGAGCCTTATATTACTTGAGCGATAAGTATACTTGCGTTTGAAATTGTGACATTACTAAATCATTATAAATATATAAATCTGAGTTGATAAATTCTTTGCATATTAAAAGTTGTATCAAGTTTTTGGTGTCATTGCGGAGGGTTTAAATCTTTTAGTAGTAGTGTCAGATTCTTGTATTTTTAGGAATATAAAAAGTCGCTGTCAGGTTTTTGGCGCCGTTGCTGGGGAAGCTTCGGTAAGAACTTTAGGAGATTTTAGTTAAATTAATTAGGCTTAGACTTGGAAAACTGTAGTGTCATAAAAACTGTTTTGTGTGAAAATTGTTTTTATATGAAAAAGTGTTAAAAAAACTATTTGTGTGAAAATTAAGGTGTTCGTGAAAATGTTTTGTTGTGTTGAATATATTTCATCTGTTATTTGTTTAATTGTCAATGTATTGTTTGTTGTGTTGCGTATGCGAAATAAAGGCTCTGCAAGACTTGTGCCTTATGATCTTGAGTTTGAAAAAAAGAAAAAAATAAAAATACAAAATTACAAAGAGGACTCCAAAGAGGACTCGAAAAACTAGAAATGAAAATGGAAAACTTTCAAGATATTAACCAGAAAATCATCATGCTTCATTAAGGGATTACGTAAATCCTATGACAGATGAAATTCACTCAAGTATACAAAACCCTGTCATAGAAGCTGACTCGTTTGAAATAAATCCTGAGATTATCCAACT
>NW_018165168.1:70914-74158 GCF_001263595.1 Phalaenopsis equestris
GAAAGATTTAAGGAACTCCTAAGAAAGTGTCCATATCATGCTCTGCCTGATTGGTTAATCATTCAAACTTTTTATAATGGGTTAGTAGAATCCCTTAGGTTTATAACTGATGCTGCCGCTGGTGAATCGTTAATGTCAAAACCAATTGATGAAGCATATGCATTAAGTGAAGAAATGGCTACAAATGAATTTCAATGGCTCTCTACAAGGGGGAATCCTAGAGAATCCTAGAAAAGTAGCCAGTGTTCATGATTCAGATGTGATTACAATTCTTGCATCTCAAGTTGCTGCAATATCAAAGAAGTTGGACCAATTCGGAATGAACCAGCCTCAACTCACTCCAGCAAGTGAGGAAAGTTCATTAGGGCATATGATTGATTCTAACTTATCATATGAGACTTTAAATACCATAAACAACCCATATTCTAACTTTTACAACCCAGGTTGGGAGAACCATCCTAATTTTAACTGGTGTCATCCTTGGGGTGGAGACCAAAAATGGGAAAATAATCATGCAAATCCTAATGAAAGTCGGAATAATCAGGGGAACACAAAATATAAGAAGATGTCTATGGAAGAAGTGGTATTGCAAATGGGAAACTGATTGCAAAGTCAAAATGGTGCAATTAGAAATACAGAGATTCAACTGGGACAAATTTCTTATTCACTTAGCAATAGACTCCAAGGAACACTTCCTAGCAACATTGATATCAACCCTAAAGAGAACACTGATGAACAAGTAGAAGCTATCCAATTAAAAAGTGAAAGTGAGATAGAGAATGTGGTTAGAAAAGAGAAAAATATTGTGAGAGAAACAAAGGAAACTAAAAGACCTGAAGAACATGTTTCTAAGGATCTGGAAAAATTAATATCTCCAACTAAAATCAATTTAAAAAGACCACCACCTCCATTTCCTGAAAGACTTAGATAGCATGAGTTGGATAAGAAATTTTCAAAATTTATGGACGTACTTAAGAAGTTAACAATAAATATTCCTTTCGCTGAAGCTTTGAAACAAATGCCAAGAAGCCTTGAAACAGATGCCAAGTTATGCAAAATTTATGAAGGAGATATTAAACAAGAAAAGAAAATTTGGGGATTAGGAGACAGTTGCACTAATTGAGGAGTGCAGTGCTATACTTCAGAAAAATTTTCATCAGAAACTTAAAGATCATTGTAGCTTTACAATTCCTTGTGTAATTGGAAAAAGATTATGTGGAAAAGCTTTATGTGATTTAGGATCGAGCATTAATGTGATGCCTTTATCTATATTTAAAAGGTTAGGTTTAGCCGATATTTCTCCCACTATCTCTTCTACTCTGTAACTCTTCGGTTAATTGATTGATCAACCCTGAAGGGGATTATAGAAGACGTGCTAGTAAAATTAGATATGTTTATCTTTCCTGTGGACTTCATTGTATTATATATGGAGGAAGATAAATAATATCCCATTATTTTTGGGAGACCTTTTCTTATTACTGGACAAGCTATGATAGTTGTGTAAAAAGAAAAGTTAACTATGAATATTAATAACCATGAAACCACTTTTGATGTTTTAAAGGTAATGAAATATCCAGTTGAGAGAAATGATGATGATTGTTTTTGGGTGGATGAAATTGATTATCTAAGTAAAAACTACTTCCAAAAAAGTTTTGAGAGTAAGTTAACAGATGAGATCGAAATGGGCTTTAATGATGAGTCTAAAATGTTGTTTAAAGAATACTATATGTATGTTCAAGAGAAGTGTGAAATAATGGACGTTACCAAAAATAGTAAATTTTTAATTCCATTTGTTGAAAAATCTCATGACCTTAAAATGAATTTACCTCATACAATTTTAAAGTCTACCTATTTGGTGAATTCATATACACCACCTGTCTCTATATCTTCATATTTGACTCAATCACAAGATGAACCTGAATTGAATGATGAAATCAGTAGAATCAGTAAAAGATTTCTTATGAAAGAGTTATTCAAAGTCACTGAATGGCATATTCCGTAGTATATGAACAAAATGAATGAGATTCTGATGCTGGGGTAGATTATTAATGCAATTAACAGTTACCCCCAGAGATTTTACCTAGTGACTCTAAGATAAATCCTAAGGAAATGAATTATGAGTAATTTAAGATTATTGAACTGATATTTAGAACAGAATTTAAGGATTTATTTCAAAAGAGCTTTGAGTTGAGAAATATGGACAAGGAAATTGAAAGATCAATGGAAGAAATTCCTGAAGAATTGGAAGATAATTTGAAACAGAAGAGTAGCATAGAAGATATTGATCTAGAATCTAAATTATCTAAAGAGAATCTAATCCAAAATTT
Source organism: Phalaenopsis equestris (assembly GCF_001263595.1). Taxonomy (NCBI): domain Eukaryota; kingdom Viridiplantae; phylum Streptophyta; class Magnoliopsida; order Asparagales; family Orchidaceae; genus Phalaenopsis; species Phalaenopsis equestris. The sequence goes on from NW_018165168.1 coordinate 73,242, forward strand.
GGGAGATCTTGAAGTATCATATAATGATCCATTTCTTATAAATTTTAAAGATGATATTAATATGCAAATTGAGAAAATCAGTAGAAGAATATTGGATCTAGAAAGAAATATGAGGAACAATGATAAGAATTAATATGAAAAGGAAGAGCTGAATGAAAAATCAAAAGTTGAGGATTTTATAGTAATCCCTGGATCTGGAAAAGATTATACAATTGATCAAGGATTACTTAATTGGAATTTAGTCTAGGTGGAATCATTTGTCGGGCTAGCGACGTTAGACCAAGAGCTTTATGGAAGGGAACCCATAGTTATCTGTGTGGTTTGATTTAGTTTGCTTAAGAGTCATGATTGTTAGTGTTGTATTGAGTTTGCTTTTAGAGTGGATTGATCTGTTTGCTTGATGTTTGGATTATAAGTGGTTTGGTTTACTTTTTGTGTGTCATGAGGGTGATGATTCCTTAAATTCTTATTATGGATAGACTTGTATGTTCTCTTGTTGTAATTGGATTGATGAGTCCACTACAACTCGGATCTCACCCAAACTTGAGTTTTATAAGAGACATTATGAATTTTAACAGTGATAGTTCCATCTCATATTTGTTACTTATTTTCTCGGACTTTATTTTCATTTGATAGGAGTCGCGAACCTATTAGATGCGTAACTTGTGGAGATCTTACACTATCCTTATAACTGCTAGACGTGCTTAATTATTGGGATATGGTGATGTCTGGTGTTGGTGCTCGAGAACCAATATATCAAGGATCATCTTATTTTTGGAATTAGAATTTATAAAATTATTTATAAGCACCCAATATATTTGTGTAGAGATTTCGTTAGAAATTGGAAGTAAGTTAGTGAGATGCGATGAGATGGAGGAAGAATTGACCTCATTTATCTTGTTTATATGTTTGTGTTT
>NW_018165168.1:75705-95398 GCF_001263595.1 Phalaenopsis equestris
CAAGAAATGAAATTTTGCCCTGTCACCTTTCGATAAGTCTTTCGATGCTTAATCTCTTTTACACTTCTTGCATATTTTTGAATGAGATTACACTTTAAAGGAAGGTTTTTTTATGCTTATTTTGTAGGGCTATCTGTTAGGAACGCAACGCAACTGTAATGTGGTGAAACGGAGCTAAAACAGAGCCAAACGGTGGAGCTGCGCAGTCTGCCCGCCGACGACGCCAAAACGGCGCCGACTGCGAGATTTACCCGAGAAGACCGAAAAATGAAATAAAAACTCGCCGACAGCGCCCTCGAGCCCGCCGAAGGCGCCCGGGACGGTTATGGGCTGAAATTCAATGTATTTGGATGTTTTTTGAAAGCATTATTGTTTTTTGAAAGGTTTATTGTGGCATCTCTTCATACTTCGTCCCTACACTTTAAAAGAACGAATTTAGGTTAGGAAAAGAAGGATTTTAATGAGAAGAATGTTAGGAAAAGTATGGATAAAGTTTAGGTTTCTTAGAGTAGAAGTAGAAATGTAGATTTCTACCCTTTTGGAGAGATTGGAGAGGGGATTTTGAGAGAATTTGTACGGAGATGTTTTAGCATTGCATGGATCCGCGGGAGACTTTGTGGGAGAGATTTTCTTCTTTCTTTCAAGGGAAAAAGCTAAGTACTGTGTTCTTCATTGTCTTATGGTTTTGTAAACACTTATCTAATGGATTTGCTTTGGTTAAATGAAGTTTCCGTTGTGTTTTCTTCGTGCTTTGTAATGGACTTCTCTTGCTCTCTCTTCTTGTTTGGAAATAATGGCATGAGAAGATTATGCCGTTGTTTTCATTTTACTTTTTTTTTTATAATGAGTAGAATTCATGTTTATGATTTTGTGATGCATGTTAGAAGTGGATTTAATTATCAATGTGATGGTTTTTACTTGCAGTTTATTTACATTACAATAAAAGTCTGTTGTAGTGTCAAAGTTTGTTGTAATTGCATTAAGACCCAAGAGGGCTGTGTAATTCTCAAGAAAGTAGAACCACATTCAGATTTCATGGATGGTTAAGTTCATGGGAGTTAAGAGCAAATAAATAGGGAAATATACTTTCATGGGCGTAGAATTAGAGATTTTAAGGTGACAGACTAAAATCCCCAATTGGGTCCTATTGTTTGAGTACTGAAGCGGAGATGTTAGCCCTCAAATGAGGGGAACGTGGGAGCTTCGAAGTGAGAGCCGGTATCCTCCCAGCCTAGCCACGAATTTAGTAAATAAGCATATGATTAGTCAATATTCTTCGTGCTAGGAACAAGCATGGGATTAGTCAATGTTTTTTATGCATGGACCAAAGGGTAAAGAATGAGATTGCTCCTATTTGGCACATACAATATTTAATGCATCTCATTCCTTTACATTATCCAATTCATTACATAAGAATAGTTGTGTTAATATCTCAAAATTCTCCAACCAATTCATCCAAGAAGGGTTATCTTTAGAATTAATATTTGCATTTAGTTATAGTTACTATCTTTACATTTAACACTTACAATTAGGAGTAGGTGCTAGATTAAACATCATTTTAATCAACATTCCAATCTACGGACTAATTGTAGTAGACTAGGATTTGACTAAGGACCTCTTCCCTCGCTTCTCTGTGGGATCGATAAACGGGACTCCACTAGAGCCCTGTATTACTTGAGCGATACGTATACTTGCGTTTGAAATTATGACTTTATTAAATCATTATAAATATATAAATCTGGGTTCATAAATTCTTGCATATTAAAAGTTGCATCAAGTTTTTGGCTTCATTGCCGGGGGTTTAAATCTTCTAGTAATTGTATCAAATTCTTATATTTTTAAGCATATAAAAAGTCGTTGTCAAGTTTTTGGCGCCGTTGCCGGGGAAGCTGCGGGGTCTATAACGCCTTTGGCGCCGTCGCCGCTGATTTGGCACTGTCAGCACTGAGTAAAAAATCTCCGCGTTAATTTTTTCTACTCCGTCAGCGCTGCCGCTCTGAGCATTTCTTCAAAAACATCATTTTGACTCCAAATTTCATCCATTTTGCTTTATTTTTGCTTTAAGCCCTAAAAATCAACAACCTGCAAGAAAACATCAAAATACCTTCCATTAAAGTACAATATCATCAAAAATAGGTATAAAATATGGGTCTAAAAATGCATATATTTTTGGTGTATCACATATGGAGACTCTTGAGAAATTCATCGCTACATTATAAAAGTGTTTTTTTTTTATTTCAGAAAAGGTGGTGTGTGTTGGGTGTGAGTGAGTGAGGCTTGAGTTCCAAATTATGGGAGAATTTGGCAAGTGTCTCTAAGAGTTGTAAGAAGTGAGGGAAAGTGAGAGATTTCTTCTTCCTTACATTTCTAAGAGAGATTTGAGTGTTACTGTAAAGAGAGAAAGAGATTCAAAGGATCTTCAAGGGATTTGCTTGAGGAAGAGATCGAGTTAAGCTATTTTACTTTCTTTCTTATTTTGTAAACTTATTTTTGTATATAAAATACATGTTTTGTCGTACATTCCTCATAAATTTTGAGTTGATTTTTTTGTCTTTCTCTCTACGAAGAGAAATGGTCCTGTGATGAATCCAGATTATTGTGCAATACTTTAATTTCATAATTATGATGATTTAAACTTCGAACTTCATTTATTTGTTGATATGGCCAATTGAATTGTTAAAATTGGTTGTGAAACATATAATCTAAGATGGCTATGCTTTTACAATAAAGTAAGAATCACTTTCAATTTCATGGATGAGAATGTAGTTCAAGGGGTTGAGTGCAAATAGATAGGGAAATATTCATTGATGGGCATAGAATTGGAGATTTTCGGGTTACAGACTAAAATCTCCAATTTGGTCCAGGTGTTTAGAAGCTAAAGTGAGATGTTAGCCCTCAGGGAAGGGAAAAGTGAGAACTCTGAACTGAGAGCCAATTTCTTCCCAGCCAAACCACTGATTTAGGGACTAAACATTGAATTAGCCAATATTCTTTATCACTTGTAAAAAGGTTAAACAACATAAATGCTCTTATTTGGCACAATAAAATTTTCTTCAATTTGATAATTCACTAACTATAATCTCGTTGTAAGAGGAAGGATGCTTTCTTAAATTTGAACTCTTCATCATAAAACCTAGTTTAGTTTTAGTAAATTTAGCTTTGAAGTTTAGAGATTAGAGGGGTAAACTTAGTATCTTTAGGGGCATTTTACAAATTTTGACCTATTTTTCTTTCTTAAGTTTTCTATTATTTAAATATTCTTCTTTTTCGTGATTTTCCAAATAAAATTTCACCTCCATATGGGATCGATACTTAGGACTCCATTAAAGCCTTTTTTACTTAAGCAATAACATATACTTACGTTTTCAACTTAGTGATGACTTGAAATTGAAAGTAACCTTAATTCACTAAGAGTGGGAGCTTTAGATATTTTAAAGGAGAAAACTTATTAGATTGAAGTAAAATTTATTGCGATTAATCTACATATTTTTTAGTATAGCTGCCTTGTGTGTTGTGGTGTTGAAAAACATTTATAATGCATAAAAGAAACCCGTGTAATTTTTTTGGCGTCGTTGCCTGGGAGGCTATGGTAAATTACTTAAAATACTTTGTTTGAACTATAAATTATTTTTTAAAACCAACAAAAAAAATTTGTAATATAAAAAAGGAAAATAATAAAATTATATTTTCATTATTGTCTCAGTGCTTATTTTTATAATTGTTACTTGTATTTGTGTATGTGAAGATCAGGATCTGAAGGATTAGTAACTTATGAATCATAATTAGAATGAACTATAAGAAAATTTTGAAAAGAAAATAAACTTATAAAAAATTACAAAAATTTTAAATAATCAATTGTTCACCTTACTTTTGGTTGAGGTCTAGTCTTTCCTCTTTAGTAGCCTAGGGTCTAGCCATAGGATTTTCCTATTGACTACTCCTAGAGAACTAGAAAAGGAACCCTCACCATTATAAATTCTAAACTATTCTCTGCTCAAATTGAAGTTCCACATGTTGGTCCTACCATCTAGCACTCAGTAAGCGGGGCCAATATGAGGGAGCTCAACAGGAGTCCCCATAGGACTGCTTGGCCTTAGGGTTGACCCTAGATGTTGGTCTGGAGCTGGTTCATACTCTTTCACCCCACTCACAACTCTAAACTCAAACTTGTTGACTTTGATCCCTTGATCTTTTGGGAGACTCATGTAGATGGTCCCCTAGACCCACCAGCTTTAGGCTAGGGTTTAGCTAAGACCAGTACATGGAGGGCCCAAATGGGTTTTCATTGGTCCATAGCTCATATAGGGTGGATAGGGTATAGCCAAGACCAGTACGTAGAGGACCCAAAATGAGGTTCCAATGGTCCATGGCTCAAATAGGGTTGGCACCTCATTTTCACTAAAATACCAAACTTGAACTTTTGCCCCCAAATCTACCCAAATTACCTAAACACCTCCCAAACCCCAAATTTGACCAAATTTCTCAATTTCATCCAAAATACCCAAATTTGTTCAAAAATCATCTCAAACCATTTGAAACCACCAAATTGCCCAAAACCACCCAAAATTACCAAAATTACCAAAATACTCCAAAAATTGTCAAAATTACCAAAATGCCCTTGGTGACTCAAACTTTACCAAAAACCCCAAAATCATTTCAAATGCCTCCAAACCAATTTGAACTCTTTCATTGAGCCGAATTTGACCAAGTTGACCAATTTTGACCAAAAGCCCCAAATTTTCCTTAAAGATGAGATTTCCCCAAATTCACCATAAATGTCCACCAATTTGATTTCAATTTTCCCCAATTTCAATTCTAAACTCAAACATATCATGATCCAACTCAATTCAAACCAAAGCCAAGTCCAATTGACCCACATTTGAGTCCAATTTCAACCCAAATTAAAAAGCCCCAATTTGGCCTAAAACCAAAATCCCAAAACCAAAATTCCATTCAATTGACCACAAAATCTTTCCAATTGCCTCAATTGTGCATCATAAACTCTTTAAAATATTTCCACACATAATATTAAACCTTCAATTGGCCTTGGTCAAGCCTTAATTTCACATAAAATCAACTTGGACCAAAACCACTAATTTGCCCCAATTTGGCTATGTCTCTAAATGTCCCCTAATTGAATGCCCAAACCCCAAAATTGACACCCAATTGATGCTAAAAACTCTTCATGACATTCTCGTAGCCCAAGTCAAGCCCAAACTACCCAAATTGATCAAATGTCCAAATTTCTTCAAATTGACCCACCAAATCAACTCAAAGTCACTCTAAATAATTTCTAAATTCTTTATGAAAATCATCCACACTAAATTGTTCAATCAATTGTGCCCAATCTCATGACTAGACTAACCCAAACCCATCATTAAGATATTTTGACCCAAAGTGAACCCCTTCACCAAAATTAACTTAGTCATACCCAAGTGACCAAATTAATGACACCACAACCACCAAGCACATCCTAGTGACAAGCCTAGACCAACTAAAACTGGCCAAGGTGAGCTATGGACCAAAGGTTCCCTAAATTAAGGGATTTTATCCCATTTTTGGGTCAAAGCCAAAATATTTCCACTAAAATATTGTCACCAGCATGACAAACCATTAGTGTTTAATTATAATTAATCTTCCCCTTGGCTCACCTGATATTTCTGGCCACAACCCTTGACTTTGCTGGCCTGCCTTGTAGCCGGAAAACACCAAAATCAAGAGACCCCATTCTGTAACCTAAATCCAATTTCACCCATCCATTGTATACAGCTATGATTGGTATTTCATATTTTAAATCCCTCCACATGAGCACTTAATTAAACCTAAATTGAAGCCATAAGCTCCACTCTAAGCCCCTCAATTTAAACCACCTTCTCTGGGGATAAAAGGGAACTAACCAAAATCCTTTGGGAAACTCTGCCAAAATCTTACCAAAGACTCTCTAAGCCTTCCTCAGCTCAAACCAACCATCTTCACCCACCACCCTCTATTTCCCCTTGTGAGAGTTCAATTTTAAGCTTAAAATCAGGCCGAAACCAAGACACATTTCTCCACAACCGCACAGTGAACCAAACTCCAATTATTTGTGCACACACAATCCCCACAGTGAGAGTAGAATATTCCCCACAAACGCCCCCTCTCAAACAACCCCTAACCTAGCTCTAGACTAATACTTGAAATCAAGCTTGGTAAAAAAACATAAGTAAACAATTCATCATGTCTTGAGACATGATTTAGAGGTTCGCTGGATCCAATCAAAGCTACCACAGCCATCTGATTGATGCCCCCTCTCTCAGACAAAGGTATTGAGCTCTAACCCTAGCCCGAGCTTTTTTTGATTCTCCATGTTCAATGGCTCAATTTAATGCTTGATAAACCATATAGATATGTTTGTCTTGAGTAGATGAAGGTTTAGAAACAAACCCCATGCGATTTGGTTGAGTTTAGGTGAAGATCTTAGGGTTTTAGTGTGAACGGTTCTCAGGTTAGGTCATTTGGGGACGATAATGGGGAGTGGTCCAATCGTGCTCTTCTTTCATCAACTGAGGAGATCAAGTCGGGCCAACCTTTGGTGCTAAAATGTGGGTCGTGTGGCAGCTGAGATGGATCGTGGTGTCAAATGGCAGAGCGCCGCATGTGAGTTTGGAGCCGCCGTAGGATGAGGTGGCGCCACGTGTGAGTTTGGAACTGCCGTAGGATGAGAAAATATGGATTTTTTGAATTATTTTTAATGCCTGATCTTCAAAATCCATATCTTTCTCTAGAAAAATCATAAAAATAAAAGAAAAATACCGTCTTGCTCAATGAACAGAGGAAAAATTGTGGAGCAAAAAACAAAATTATTTGCCAAGCATATGATTTTTAATTAATTAAATAATCTCTGAGGTATTGCAATTCATTATGATTAAATACTAATCAGCATGGCTTGAAACTTTTAGGGTTGGTTCCTCATGACAGAGTACATATTCTATGATTTTTCCAAAGTCAGGGAGCTCCTCTGTGCTTTTAACCATAATTTTCAAGCCTAAGTGACTATTTTAGCTTTATTTAATTATATAAATTAAAATATTCCTTAGAAAATTATGAGAATAATTTTGTTAGGTTTCTTATTTTTAGAGGAGCTTAGGTAAAATAATGTGATGATTTGAATATTTTTGTCTTTCTGTTATTAACTAAATATTTTTTACTTTGTATTAATTTATTTAAACTAGATGTAAATTAAAACTTGATAAAAATAATTCCACATTGTTCATAAAAATCATTTCTACTCACTGTAAAAATTTCAAATTTATTTAAGTTGATTTGGCCATTAAAGTGGATTTTGAAATTAAAAATAGTATTTTTGCACAAAATAAATTATATTAAGATTAAATAAGCTTAAAAAAATAATGAAAAAAATTTTTATAAGGAAATGGGCATTTAATAAAAATAAAAGCTATTTTATTGAAAATATTTTATTTTTAAAGTATATTTTGAATTAAAAATAATTAGAATAATCAAAATTTTTAAAAATACAAAAAATAGTGCAAAATGTTTACAATTGTTTCCTGATCACTTGGGACCCCTTAAAAAATTTTTCCTGATTTTTCTAAAATAAAAATAAATTTCTAAAGGCCTAAAATGTATTTTCCTTATTTTCCCATTAAAATAATTAGAATAAATTAAATATAAATCATAAAAATATAAAATTGGTTCCTTTAAGTTTCTTGGACTTATGAGGGTTTAATAAAAAATTAAAAGTGATTTTTGAAGATGAAAACATATTTTTGTATTTAAATGTTTTTGTATTCAAATAATCATTAAAAATAACCTTTAAATAATTATAATAATTACAATATTATTCAAAAATCTTAAATTTTTTTTCTAGGTATTCTTCTGACCTAGGAAAACCTCAAAAATTTTTCCATAAGTTAAAACTTCATTTTGATTAATTAAATAAATTAACATTGAAAAAATCCTATTATTAAAATAGTTATTCAAATTAAATCAAATTTTAAAAAATCATACTTTTCTCGTTGATATTTTAATTAATCCATGGATATGATCCTTAAATATTTTCAAGGGCATTTGAATTTTTCTTAAAGAATTATACGATGAGGAGCCCTAAAGGTAAGGTAGTAATTTAAGACTTTGGTGTCTTAATCAAAATTTAGGATTAACCATTGGGGATGGGTAATTTTGATCTTAATGAATGTGTTTTGATGATTGAAATACAATGGGTTAAAGGTAGAAACTCACTTACCACATTTTCACAGTATCAACAAAATTATAATTTCTCTAATCTTCATGACTTGGAAGGCAATCAAGATTAAATGATTCTTAAGTGATGAGCCTAGCTAGGAAGATGATTATTTACTTTTCTTAGGTCTCAAATTGAGGATGATGTGATCTTTCAATAAGAATATATGTCACTTTAACCAAAATTCTAGCCACAACCATTTTCCTCCATTATGATTGCTAAGGGCTTAGTGGTGGCATAGACTCGATGTCTAAATTTAATTGATTAGATCTAAATGATAATATGATTCGGGATTAACACCTCTTTAGACACTCCAAGCCCATTTATGATGAGCACCAAATTTTTAATGACTGAAGCTTTCCTTAGTGGCATTCATCCATATAATCTTTAAAGTAAAGTATCAAATTGATTAAATATTCTATCCTTGGGATAATTGAATTGTCAATCTTCTTTGAGCAACGGGGTAGTTGATCTCGAAACTGTTTATGTGCACAGTATAACAATGTTTTTAATTATAATTTTTACTTATGTTTCCTTACTTTGCAACAATACCAAAAACTTGATCTTAAAGAAAATAAGAATTTAACTTTTTAATTTATATATATTGGGATATTACGCAAGTATACGTATTGTTACCGATTAATATATGACTTTTTGATTAAGAGCTTAATATCGAACCCACGGGGAAATATGCAATATGCACTATTGAACATCAAACTTTCTATTTTAAAAGACATTTACTTAAACTAAAAATATTTTAGCAGCATTGAAATTCAAATCTTTTTGGTATTTTTGATATTTTGACAAAACAATAACAATTTAAAAAGATAACTTGAGTTTATGTAAGAGAGAAAGACTAAATTTAAAAAATAACTTTCTCCTTGATGTGAATCAGAAATAAGTATACGAATTCTGTTGTGGAAGTGCAAATTGTGTTGTGCCAAATAGGAGCAATTATATCATTTACCCTTACTACAGATGCTATAAAGAACATTGACTAATTTAAAGTTTGAATAGTTTTGAATGAAAACCGACTAGGCAGGGAAGATACCAGCTCTCACTCTAGAGTTCCCTCGATTCCCTCCACATTGGGGTTAACATGTCGTATCAAAACCTAAATTAATAAACCTTAAAGTCCTCTAACTCTACACCTTTCAATGAATATTTCCCTATTTATTTGCACTAAATCATTTGAATTAATTTCTCATTCATACAACCTCATGTGATTCTTTCCAATTGTTGACTGAGATAATACCAGCCCGGTTCTTACATGATTTCTTACATGTTCTCACAACAAATTTTAACATCTGGATTGGCCAAATCAAGAATTAAATGAAGTTCATGGATTTAAATGATCACAACTTCTTCCATCATTGAAGATCAATACTTTCCACAACTTCTGTCCAAAACTTAATTACTTATCATTTTAAGAAGAAAGATAAAGAAAACTACACAGAATCCATAGAAAGAACAAAACCACACTTTAGTTTAAAAGAAGAAATCATTGTCAAACCAACAACAAGTCGTTAATTTTTGTGGCGCTTGAAAATCTTTCCAAACTCCTTAGAACTCCTCTTCTTCTAACTCTTTTCAGAACTTTCAAGCACCCCCTTTAAATTTCTCTACTTCCTTCTTTTATAAATCTCCAAAAGGTGCCTTGGAAACTCTTCAAATTGTGTCCACATTCGATGAATCCTCCAAAAGATGCCTCCTTTCACAGGGTGCCACCTTTCACAAGTCTTTAAACATATTTTTCTTATTAGTGGTCATAACAACCCTCTTAAGCCAATAGATGTCTCACATACCTCTTCAAAATTTGGCGAAATGAAGAAAATCGCCAAATAACTGCCTTTGGCACTTAGGCGCCAAAAAACTTAGCACAATTTTCACCTTTTGCTCCAAATTTGATCTTTTTTCACTCCGTCAAGCATTTTTCACCTTTTTACTTGTACCTGAAAAGAGCACACACAGATACCTTACATTAAAGCGCAATATCTTAAAAATAGGTATAAAAATGTGTCTAAAAACTCTATATATTTTAGGTGTATCAAAATCCCCCAAACTTAAAATGTTACTTGTCCTCAATTGACACTTCAATCTTTAAAACCTAGATAAGTATGGTATGTATATGTGTTTCTTTAGGAGTTACTAAAATTTAGATTTAGAAACATAGTAGTCCAATTTAGAAAAAAAGTATTCAGCAAATGAGACCAACTTAAAGTTTAGAAATTTTTAATGTTAAGAAACATGAAAATATGAGTTCCTACCTAATTCAGAAATATTGTAGATTTTCCAGCTTTAGAGTTTAGTCCTTTTATTATCTCCACTTAAAAATTTTTATTAAGAATAATTTTACTTACTATATTATATTTTTAAACTAAAGATTTTCTCAAGTCTTATACTTTAAAAAGATCAAATGTGGAACCAATTTTTGATTAGGCACTATTCCTCAAGCTTCTCCTCCCTTATATATTTTCTTTTTCTTTTTCTTTTTCTTTTTCTTTTTCTTTTTCTTTTTTTTTTCTTTTTCAAGCAATGATTACTATATCTGGATAGGCCTTTAATAATTTTGAAATCCACTTCTTTCTCGAAGCAAAGTCCTGATATAAATCTTTTACTTATAAATGTAATAATAGTTTTGAAAATTATTTTAATAAAAGAAATTTTAGTATTAAAAAAAGTCTAAATTTCTAAATTTTTCAAAAATAAAATTTTTCTTACTAAAGATAGTTATTTATATTAAATATTTTCTACACTAAAAACTTTTAACTTAAAGTTTTTCTTCATTACTAAAAATTTTGACTAAATTTTCTTACTCATTTCTAAAATCAAAATTTACTTGCCTAATATAACTTTATATATATGATCATTTTCTTTTAAAATCAAATTCACTTGTAGCACAACTGTGAACAAATAAAATTTAAGTTTTTAAAATATTTTTCATCCCCCTCAAACTTAAATTTTTAACAGGATTAACAGTTTTGCATCACATATATAAGAAGGAATGAAAATTGAAAGAACATGCTTACAAGTATTTTTATATCCTAAGTGTACAAGTTTAAAACTATAAGAAAGAGTAAAATTAATTTTTGAGTAATTTTCTATCATTTTCATTTCAATTCAACATGTAGAGATTCAATAGACTTCTAAGTAGTGGGTACAAATATAAAAGAAAGCTAACACACTAACTTTGATTTCACAGTTTCAACATAATAACAAACAGTCTAATAAGATAAGAGAAAAATACATGGTAGAAGTTTCTGAATTTCAAAGTTAAGATCTACGCTAGCAAGATTTTCAACTTTACAAAAGACATAGATTTAAGTTAAGTTCTTTGCTAACTAAATCAAAGTACTAAACACACAGCAACAAATACTACACTAGGATTTAAAATAAAGTACTAACAATCACAAACACCGCAATATCATCAAAACAAAAGAGTCCAACACATCACAAAGTTCAAATAAACACACAACTACAAATATAGCAAGTCCCGACCACATAGTCCAAAACATAATACAAAAATAAATCTCATTGTCTTACTACTCATCCTCTGAATCACCGCCATCCCAAACATCTGCACGCTCATAATCAGGGTTTTGTGGATATGGAGGAAATTGCACTTCTGGGTTACCCCTGATGAGGTTTTTCAAAGATGAGTGAAATTTCTCTTCATAATCACTTTTTCTCCAATTATACTTACCAATATGCTCTACAAAATGCTCTAAATTCTGAACTTTATCAGCGGCAAAATTTATATTTTTCATCATCCTCTGTAATAATTGATCTTGGATCTCAGTAGACTCACCTCTAGAAGTAGATGGTCTAGATGAAGATGCAGCAGAGGTAGAAGCAACAGACATCTCCATTCCATAACTCCTTGAAAATCCTCCTCTCCAGCCAAAAATAGAATGCTCCAAATATGAATTCACAATATGTCTTCACATTTACTTTTATGATAGGCTTTAGAGGCAACATTACTTCCTCTCAGCTATCATGTTTCACTCTAGCCTACTCACATAAAGAAAAGATCAAGGAAGCAAATCCCAGACTTGTAGTAGTAGCGGTAGTGGCAGAACTGATGATAGTCTGACATATCAAAGCTCCAATGTTGATGAGCTTTCCTTCCAAGATAAAATAATTTAACTTTGCTCTCTCTCTGGTAACTTCACTAAGATGATTTGTAGGTAACAGACAGACAAAAATAAAATAGTGCCATGCCTTTGAAGGTACACTTAACTTTGAAGTGGCAAATGTTGAGTAACTTCTCATTAGTGATCTACCAGAGTCTCTTCCAACAATTAAAAAACAAATAATCTCATCTAGCTCCATCTCATTTGGACTATAATTTGCATAAAAACATAAGGTATCTGGTGGCAAATGGTAGAACAAATTGATTACCTCCGGTGAAAAAGGTACCAAATTTCCTCGAACCATGACTCTATCATCTTTAGCTTCATGGAGGTTTGCATAGAACTCCCTAACAATAGAAATAATAGCAACAATAGAAAAACAATAAAATTGGTCCCACTGTCGGCAAATGATCAGATCTTTCACATATCCATCTGGATTCTTAAAACAACGCTCTTAAAAAAGCTTTCGTGGTTGCTACGCATCACTGTACCTATCTTGAGCCTTTGAACAAAAAAATTTGTTTGAATCAAAAGGGCTCTTTCCTTTACTCTACATTTTGGGTGCCATTCTACAAATTTATAAAATTCCGAAAATAACTTCAAAAATCAAGTCTAAACTATTAAATTAAACTTCCAAAGGATTAAACTACACTTCCTATGCAATTTCCATAGATTTTTCCTCATTTTTCATCATGAATAGTGAAATTTTGAATTCTTCCAAATGTACTCAAAATACATGGTAAAAATTCAAATTTTTTTCATAAAAGTAAGGCTCTTACCTTAAGAAATCCAAATCTAGCAATTTTTTCTTGATTCCACAAAGAATTATCCACTTAATAGTGTGCCCTAGCTTTCCAAAATCACAATTTTGAGAGTTTTAAGGTGATAGGAGGGTGAAAAATGGCAATTTTTGGAATAATTTTTCACTTTTAACCGTTCATGAATCAATTTTCGTGAACCGGCGCTGAAGCGCGGAGAAGTGGCACTTAGGTACGTTCCTTTCTGGTTACATCATGCTTAAGCGCGAGATGTGGTGCTTAGGCGTCAGTGCACGATTTTTGAGATTTTAAAATTTAAGTAAAATGCACTATTTCCCTAAGTATAACACCCCTAAATGGTCTCATAACACTTAAATGACTATTTTCATCTCCTACAACTCTCCTCTCTCTAAAAATTCTCTAATATAACTATTTCAATTCGAGGATGAAAATAACACTAATTTTCACACAAATAAACACATATATTAATTCACAAACAATTACAAGTACATGCAGCACATAATTCTCACTCCAAATAGTCTTGGACGAGAAAATTTTCTAAGCACAAACACTTAAGAAACATTCACAATTAACACATAAAAGTCATAAATACTAAAAACAAAACTTTTACACTAACACATAAACACAACGACTCCTAACAAGCAAACTCTGACATCAAACCTAATTCCATTCCTCATTTGATGGGACAAACTCTGGTCTTTCATTTGTCTCTCCTAGGGCAATCAGAATATAAAGTTGATATAAAACGGACGGTGGCGATGTGCTTTGATACTATCTTCTTCAATCCATTTTTGTTTAAGAAACATCTACTTATTTGCTTCCTCTATATAACTAGTATGACTAAATTGCATTTTCAATTGCCATCCAATATGCTCAAGATGTGCATGAATCTCAATTAACTTAGTCTAAAGTAAAGCCATAGTAGTCTCAATTTTTTTGATCTTTTTTGATATTCCTTCAATAATAACGGCTAAGTAACCATTAAACATCTCTTGTGCACTTTGACTAATGATTCTCTTCCTCATGGTCTCTTCCTTGTTCTTCAAATCCATCTCCCATGAAGACATTTTCTCTATATCTCTCTTTCTCTTAGACTTTTAGGGCTGAAAATGATCTGGGGTGAAACTCCTTCACAAAACCCTTCTATTTATAGGCCTAAATCCATCAAATAACATCTAGGCACATCTAGGAACTACCTTAGCATGTTTTTACTAACTAATTCAAGGTTAAAACTTCTAGAATCTTAATTTCACACATGGTGTTGAACTACCGCTCTTAAGCCCAAAATATTGGCGCTTAAGCGCCAGTGCACATTTTTGCACCAGTCAACTTAATCTCCAAATTCTCATTCTGACAAGTCTAGGTCACTAAATAAAGTCTTAAAATCAATGCTATCACATAATAGCTCAAAAATGCGACCCTAATTTTTCTTAATCACACACAAATGACAATCAAAGCAAAACACACTGATAACTATGGGTTGCCTCCCACAAAGTGCTTGGTTTAACGTCGTCGGCTCGACGTAACCAGTGCTTATTCTAGTTGACCCAACATTAATCCTTCATTAAATTTATGCTGATCTATTATAAATAAGGTATTAGTCTATGAGCATTCACTTTAAATATTTTATCAGTCTTAGGATCTTTAATATCCACAGCTTCATAAGGATAAATTTTCATCACAACAAATGGGCTCATCCACCTGGACTTAAGTTTGCCTAGAAATAATCCTAAAATTACATTATATAGCAAAACTTGTTGGCCTGGCTGAAAATTTTTAGTAAGAATCCTTTGATCATGCCACTTCTTCATATTTTCTTTGTAAATCTTAGTACTTTCATAAGATTCTTTCCTTATCTCTTCAAGCTCATTTAATTGCAATAATCTTTTCTCACAAACATAATTCAAATTATAATTGAACTTTTTAATTGCCCAAAATGCTTTATGCTTAAGTTCAACTGGTACGTGACAAGCTTTTCCAAATATTAGCCTATATAAGGACATTCCTATAAGAGTTCTATATGAAATTCTATAAGCCCGCAAAGCAAAGTCAAGTTCGACTGACCAATCTAATTTTTTGGATTCACAGATTTTCCATAATTCTTTTAATTTCCCGATTGGATAATTCAGCCAAATCACTTGTCTGAGAATGATAAGCAGCAACAATTCTATGATTTATATGATTTTTCTTTAATAACTTCTTCATTATGGCAATTCTGAAATGACTTCCCCTATTAGTTATGATAACTCTTGACATCCCAAATCTATAAAATATGTTTATTTTCAGAAATTTTGCAATACTTTGAGCATCACATCGAGGTAAAGCAACAGCTTCTATCCATTTGGATACATAGTCCACTGTTAACAAAAAATATAAATTTTTGAAGGATGGAATAAATGGTTCCATGAAATCTAATCCCCAAACATAAAATATTTCAACTTCTAGCATATAATTGAGGGGCATCTCATTTCTTCTAGAAATATTGCCTACTCTTTGACATCTATCATGCATCTCTAAAAATAGTAGGCGAATAGAATCCAGATTATAACATTTTAAATGTTGTTTTATCAACACCAAAATGTCCCTTTTTGGATAATTTGATAAATTTCTTTTAATGGTACACATTTTCAAATAATCAGATCCTTTCCTTGTTTATATAAAAATGGGTCATCCCAAAAATAAGTCTTAGCTTCAGAAATAAATTTTCTCTTCTATTGGTATGTCATTCCATAGGGTATAATATCACTAATAAGAAAGTTCACAATGTCGGCATATCACAGAACACGCCACTCATTAATATTGAACAATTTTTCATCTGGAAAATGTTCATTAATTTGTTTTTCAAACTAGAGTAGTTTTTCCTGGAAAAATGATCAACAAATTGATTTTCAGTCCTTTTTCAAACTACTATTTCAAAATCAAATTCTTGCAAACAAATAATCCATCTTATAAGTCTAGGTTTAGCATCCTTCTTTTTTATTAAGTACTTAATAGCAGAATGATCTGTAGGCACTACACAATGAGTTTCAATTAAATAAGATCTAAATTTATCAAAGGCATATACAATTACTAATAACTCATTTTCAGTTGTTGTATAATTAATTTGAGTTTCATTAAGAGTTTTACTAGCATAGTAAATAACTCTGAAAATTTTATCATATCTTTGTCCTAAAACAACTCCAATAGCATAATCACTAGCATCACAAAGCAGCTCAAAAGGTTTTCCCCAATCTGGTGAAACTATAATTGGTGCAGTGATTAATTTTTCTTTTAATCACTCAAAAGCTTTTAGGCACTCTTCATTAAAATTGAAAATTGTATCTTTCTCCAGTAAATGACATAAAGTCTTAGCAATTTTTGAAAACTCTTTAATGTATCACTCGTAGAATCTAAAATGTCCTTAAGAACTCTTAATTTTCCTTACATTTGTTGGATAAGATAAATTAGCGATCACTTGAATTTTAGCAGGATCTACTTTCATACCATCTTTTGATATTTTTGATATTTTATGTCCTAATACAATTTTATGTCCTAATACAATTTCTCCTGCGACCAAAAATTGACATTTTTCTCAATTAAGTACTAAATTTGTGTCTTCACAGTGTTTAAGAACTTTAGATAAATGTTTTAAACATAAGTCAAATGAAGTTTCAAATACTAAAAATCATCCATAAATACTTCAATCTCTTTGTCAATTAAATTACAAAAAATTGCCATCAAACATCTTAGAAATGTTGCAGAGGCATTACATAAACCAAAGGGCATTCTCCTAAAAGCAAAAGTATCATACAGACTGGTAAAAGTTATTTTCTCTTGATCCTCAGGAGTTATTTGTATTTGGTGATAACCAATACATCCGTCCAGAAAACAAAAGTATTTATGCCTAGCTAGTCTATCCAACATTTGATTTAGAAAGGGAAATGGAAAATGATCTTTCCTAGGGGAAAGATTTAATTTTCCATAATTAATGCCTATCGCCACCCTGCAATTGTCTAGTAGGTATTAACTCATTATGTTCTTTCATAGTCACAAATACTCCTCCTTTCTTAGGAACGCAGTGAATTAGACTAACCCATGCACTATCTAAAATAGGGTAGATAATTCCAGGATCTAAAAACTTTAAAATTTATTTCTTAACAACTTCTTTCATAAAATGATTCAATCTCCTTTGAGGATCAGCCCTGGATTTGCAGTTCTCTTCCATATGAATTTTATACATACAAATTGAAGGACTGATTCCTTTATAATCAGTTATTGTCCATCCAAAGGCTTTATTAAAATTTTTCAAAATTTTCATCAACCTTTCTTCTTCGTTAACTGCGAGGAAATTATAACTGGTAAAGTGGAGGACTCTACTAAAAGGCATATTTTAAATGATCAAAAAATAACTTCAACTCAAGTTTTAAGGTTTTTTGTCGATGGACATAATGATTTATCTTTTTCTATCGTGTCCAAAATTTCAAAACTCTCTCGAACATAGTTTGAATCTTCCTTAAAAAGATCTTCACATTGATTTAATTCCTCTTCTTGCTCGTGTTCCAAATCTTTTTCTTCAGATTTTTCTTCAAAAGTAGTTTTGAAATGGCGTTCACTCAGATATCTTATAACACCCATTCCATAGCATTCATCATTTTTACCTTTTTGCAGGATATTTCATTGATCTTGAAAAGTTAAAAGTAACAGTTTGATTATTGATGCACATTTTTCGTTCCCCTTTCTGCACATCTTTCATTGCTCTTCTTGTGGCTAGGAAAGGTCTCCTCAAAATGATAGGTATCTCTTTATCTTCCTCCATATCTAGCATAATGAAATAAATAGGAAAGATAAATTGATCCACTTTCTCTAGGACATCTTCTGTAACTCCTTTAGGGTATGTTATCAAACGATCTGCTAACTGCAAAATTATAGTAGTAGGGAGTATTTATCCTTCATATAGAATTATAAAGCTACTAGGATCTTTAAGCTTTTCAAGAAGCATCTTCTGAATTATAGTACTGCATTCCTCACTAAGTGCAAAAGTTTCATTATCTTCAAACTTCCTTCTCCTATTGAGAATATCCTTCATAAACTTTACATAGCTTGGCATTTTTTCTAAGGCTTCAGCAAATGGAATATTAATGGTAAGCTTCTTAAAAAATTCTACAAATTTTGAAAATTGCTTATCCAACTTCTGCTGATGAAGTCTCTAGGAAATGGAGGTGGTGGTTTTTCTAAGTTAACTTTAAGTGGATAAATAGGTCTTTCAGAATCTTTTGAAGTGTCCTCTCTTGAATCATTAATTTCTTCTCTCTACTTCAGTTTCTTTTTGAATCCTACCTTCCAACTCTCTTCCGCTTTTAAGTTGAACGGCTTTTACTTGCTCTTTATTCTGGTCTTTCAGATTTGTTTCAGTATTACTAGGAAGTATTCCTTGGGATCTATTACTTAATGAATTTGCAATTTGTCTAAGTTGATTCTCAATATTTCTAGTTGTAGCTCCTTGACTTTATAACTGATTTCCCAATTTTAATACCACTTCTTCTGTAGACAACTTCTTCTCCTTATTGTTGAAACCTGGAGGATAAGTATATCTATAATTATTATTCCCTTGGTTGTTTCAGTTTTCCAATTTAATTTTTTGGTTGTTCTTCCATTTGCGGTTCTCCATTGCTGCTTGTTACCACCCGTAGTGTTATTCAAATTAAAGTTGGGATGGTTCTTCCAACCTGGGTTATAATAAATTGAATATGGGTTATTCTGCTTATTATTTATAGCATTTAAATTTTCTAGTGATGCTTAAGAATCTACCATTTGGCCTAATGAATTCTCTTCATTCATGGAAATTGGTTGAGAAAAATTCATTCCAAATTGGTCTAACTTCCTTGAAATTGCAACAACTTGATTTGTTAACATAGTAAATGCATCCATCAATTTCATGAATTTTGGCTACTTTCTTTGAATTCACCCTCTCAGAAGGCCATTAAAAATTATTTGTAGTCATTTCTTCAATTAAAGCATAAGCATCATGAAATAGTTTTGACATCAATGAACCACCAACAACAGCATCGATAATAGATCTAAGAGATCAAACTAATCCATTTTAAAAAGTTTGAATTACTAACCAACTTGGTATAACAAGGTGCGGACACTTTCTTAAGAGCTCTTTAAATAGTTTCAATGCTTCATAAATATATTCCCCTTCAAATTGATTAAAAGATGTAAAACCATTTTTAAGCTTCATAGTTTTTTATGGTAGAAAATATTTAACAAGAAATTTTTGTGCTAAATCACCCCAAGTTTTGATAGATCATAGTGCTAACAACTTCAACCACATCTTAGCTTTATCCCTCAGTGAGAAAGGAAATAATCTAAGTCTTATGGCATCATACTGATACACCATCATATTAATTCTAGAAAATTGGCAAGATGTAAATTTGGATCTTCAGTTGGTGATCCCCCAAACTGATTATTTGATACCATTTGGATAATAGCAGGTTTAAGCTCAAATGAATTAGCTAATACAATAGGTGTTTCAATACTACAATGAAGTTCATCTACCGTAG
>NW_018165168.1:95408-107437 GCF_001263595.1 Phalaenopsis equestris
CTAGAAAATTGGCAAGATGTAAATTTGGATCTTCAGTTGGTGATCCCCCAAACTGATTATTTGATACCAATTGGATAATAGCAGGTTTAAGTTCAAATAAATTAGCTACTACAGTAGGTTTTTGAATACTACAATGAAGGTCATCTATAGTAGGGTTGGCATAATCTCATAAAGGTCTAAATTCTTGATGAATTTGATCATTTTAGTTGTTTTGGTTTGTCATTTTTATAATTTTTTTAGATTTTTCAAGATGTTTGATTTTTTTTATTTTTCTGATTTTTTTAATAGTTCTTTCGAATTAAGAATTGTAGGGCACTAGTCCTTCAAAACCTGAACTACGCATACACTATCTAAAAATAAAAATAAAATAAAACACATAAAATAAAATATAATAATTATTAAAGTTTAAGTAAGACTTTCTAAAAATAGAATTTTGCTTTTAAATCAATTAGTTTCCGTGGAAACGACGCAAAAAACTTTATCCTGAAACTGTTTATGTGCACAGTATAATAATGTCTTTAATTATAATTTTCACTGATGTTTCTTTACTTTACAACATTACCAAAAACTTGATCCTGAAGAAAATAAGAATTTAACTTTTTAATTTATATATATTGAGATACAAAAGTATGCACATCGTTATCAAATAATATAGGACTTTTTGATTAAGACATGAATATCAAACTCACAGGGAAATACGCAATATGCACTATTAAACAACAAACTTTCCATTTAATAAGATAATTATTTAAACTAAAATATTTTTGCAGCATTAAAATTCAAATATTTTTGTTATTTTTGATATTTTGACAGAATAGTAACAATTTAAAAAGATAACATAAGTTCATATAAAAGAAAAACACCAAATTTGAAAAATATCTTTCTCCTTATCATGAATCAGTAATAAGTATAGAAATTCTGTTGTGGATGTATGCAAATTGTGCTGTGCCAAATATGAGTGATTATAATCTTTACCCTTCCTGGACATGCTATAAAGAACATTGGCTAATTTAAGTTTGAATAGTTCTAAAGACTGGCTAGGCAGGGAAGATACACTGGCAAGGTAGAGAAGATACCAACTCTCACTTTAGAGTTCCCTCAATTACCTTCACCTAATGGCTAACATCTCATATCATAACCTAAAATAATAAACTAAGTTCGGGGCTTTAACCTGTCACTTTAAAGTCCTCTAACTCTACACCCTTCAATCCGAAGGAGAACTTCGGTGACTTCCCAAGCTATCAAACTAAGTCATATGAATTACTTTCTCATTCATACTATCTCATGTGATTCTTTCTAATTGTTGATTGAGACTGACTGAGACAATACTAACCAGGTTCTTACATGTTCTCATGATAAATTTTAACATATGGATAGAAGAAATCAAGAAGTAAATGAAGTTCATGGATTTAAATCATCACAACTTCTTCCAACATTAAAGATCAATACTCTCCACAACTTCCATCCAAACTTAATTACTTATCATTTTAAGGAAAAAGATAAAGAAAACTACTAAGAATCCATGGAGAAAACAAAACCACACTTTAATTTAAAAGTAGAAATCATTGTCAAACTAAGAAGAAGTCTTGATTAAAACCAAAACTAGTTCAAAATAAAAGATAAAAACTTATCTCAAATCCTCCACCAAATTCTTGAAGTTCCTTTGAATCTCTTCTCTTTCACAACACTCTCAAAATAAACTAAAAACAAAAAGGATAAAGTAAATTTGTGTGGTGCCTGAAAATCTCTCCAAAACTATCTCTCAAAACTCCTCAAGACTCAAAATTTTCAAGCACTCCCTTCAAATGTCTCAACTTCCTTCTTTTATAAATCTCCAAAAGGTGCCATGGAAACTCCTTAAAATGTGTCCACATTCAGAGAATCCTCCAAAGGATGCCTCCTTTCACAAGTCTTTTAAACATATTTTCATTCTTAATGGTCAAAACCACCCTCTTATGCCAATAGGTGTGTCAAGTACCTCTTCAAAATTTGACCAAATGAAGAAAACTGTCAAATAACTGCCTCTGATGCTTAAGCACAGGGCCTCTGGCACCTATTAGTAATGAAATATTCTCAAATACCACCAGTATTAGAGAAAAATTTACAAGCACAGATAATTGATACTCAATTAACTTGAGTAACTTTGAATGTTATTAATAATCAAAATAATAAACCGTATTCTAATTATTACAACCTTGGATGGAAAAATCATCATAATTTTAACTGGATTAATTATAACAGTTCAATGAACCCATCAGAAAATTTAAACAATCATGGAAATCTGAATTATCGACCTTATTATCCTCCTCGATTTAACTCTAAAACTGACCCACAAGTTAAGAAAAAGAATTTGAAGATGGAAGAAGTAATGTTGAATATGAGAAATCAAATACAAAATCAAGGGGCTGCTATTATAAATATTTAAAATCAATTAGGACATATTGCTACTGCACTAAGTAACAGACCTTAAGGAAATCTTCCGAGTACTGTGGAAGTTAATCCCAAAGATCAAAATAAGGAGCAAATTAAAGCAATTCAATTACAAAATAGAAAAAAAATTGAATCAAGAATCCAAAGAGAAACTTAAGTTGATGAGGAGATGGAAGAGATGGAAAGTGACTATAATGAAAATGAACAAACACAAGTTCCCTTACAAAAAACCATTACCTTCGTTTCCTCAATGACGCAAGCAGAAGTATAAAGAGAAACAATTTTCAAAATTTTTGGAAATCCTTAAAAAGTTAATGATAAACATTCCTTTCATTAAGGCTTTAGAACAAATGCCAAGTTATGTGAAATTTATGAAAGATATACTAAACAAGAAAAGGATGTTTGTAGATCATGAGACTGTTGCACTCAACGAAGAGTGTAGCGCTGTAATTCAAAAAAAGCTTCCTGAAAAACTTAAAGATCCTGGAAGTTTTACAATTCCTTGTGCTATTGACGAACAATTTTATGGAAAAAGCTTTATGTGATTTAGGAGTCAGGTTATGCTCTTATGCCTCTATCAATTTTTAAACGTTTAGATTTAGGAGAAATTTCCTCTACTACTGTAACTCTTTAGTTAGATGATCAATCAAACACTTATTCTAAAGGAGTAATAGAATATGTATTAGTAAATGAGGATATATTTATTTTTCTTGTATACTTTATAGTATTTAATATGGAGGAAGATAAAGAGATTCCGATTATTTTGGGGAGACCATTTCTTGCAACAAGGAGAGCTGTGATAGATGTACAAAAAAGAGAATTAATAATGAGAGTTAATGATCAAGAAGTAACATTCAATATTGAAAAAGCTATGAAATACCCTGCAATAGAAAAGGATAACGAATTTTTTAGGATGGAAGTTACTGGTTATCTAAGTAATGAGCAATTAATGAAAGAGTTTGAAGAAAAATTAAGGCAAGAAGAATTTAGTGAAAATGAGAATGAAATAAAAGAAGAAAATTTAGATTATATTCAGGACAAATTGGAAACTTTAGATTTGTTGGAAAACAATAATAAAAATTTTATTCCTTCAAGTATTTAAGCACCTGAACTTGAACTGAAAGTATTACCTGCTAATTTAAAATATGTGTTTTTAGAAGATTAATCTACATTCCCTATTATTATATCTTCTAAATTAACTAAAATTTAAAAACAAAAAATTTGGATGGACTTTAGCAGATATTAAAGGAATCAGCCCTTCAATTTGTATGCACGAAATTCTATTAGATGAACAGTTTGAACCTAAAGCTGATCCCTAGATGAGACTAAACCTAATAATGAAAGAAGTTGTTAAAAAAGATATTATAAATTGGTTAGATGTTGGAATTATATATTTTATTTCAGGCATTGTCTTAGCAACAGGCATTGTCTGAGCAAGTCCAATTCACTGTGTTCCAAATAAAGGAGGAGTGACCGTTGATGTAAATGAGAAAAATGCATTAATTTCAATAAGACAAGTTACTGGTTGGTGAATTTGTTTAGACTATAGAAAAATAAACATGACCATCAGGAAAAATCACTTTCTTTTACCCTTTCTAGACCAAATGTTGGATAGATTGGCTAGAAATAAATATTATAGCTTTTTAGATGGATATACCGGTTATCATCAAATTTCAATTGCTCCTGAGGATCAAGAGAAGACAACATTTACAAGCCCTTATGGAACATTTGCTTTACATAGAATGCCTTTTATATTATGCAATGCACCTGTAACATTTCAAAGATGTATGATGTCAATATTGAGTAATTTGATTGAACATGGAATGAAAGTATTTATGGAAGATTTCTTTGTGTTCGGGACATCATTTGAATTATGTTTGAATAATTTAGAAAAATTTATAGAATTATGTGAAAAAATCAACCTAATAAATTGGGAAAAATGTCAATTTATGGTTGCAGGAGGAATTTTACTTGGGCATAAAATTTTTGAAAATGACATGGAAGTAGATCCTGAAAAAGTTCAAGTTATTGAAAATTTACCACCACCGACTACGATTAGAGGGGTAAGAAGTTTACATAAAAAAAATTTTCAAAAATAACTAAGCCTTTATGCCAACTTTTAGAAAAAGATACAAATTTGATTTTAATGAGGACTGCATAAAATCATTTGAAATATTGAAAGAAAAATTAATCACTGCAACTATAATAGTCCCACCTGATTGAGAGAAACCATTTGAAATATTGTGCGATGCTAGTGATTATGCTATTGGAGCTGTTTTAGGACAAATACACAATAAAGTTTTTAAATTATTATATTATGCTAGTATAACTCTAAATGATGCTCAAATTAAATACACTACTATTGAAAGAGAGTTATTAGCTATTGTCTTTGCCTTTGATAAATTTAGACCTTACTTGATTGGAACTAAATGTATAGTGCATACAGATCATTCTACTATCAAATAATTGATGCAATTGAAGGATGCTAAACCAAGATTTATTAGATAGATACTTCTATTGCAAGAGTGTAATTTTATTATAGTTTATAGAAAGAGAAATGATAATAAAATAGTTGATCACTTGTATAGATTAGAAAAATGAATATTAACAAATTTTGCAAATGAAATACCCCCAAAATTATCAAAATTACAAAAATACTCCTGGCACCCCAAACTTTCCCAAAACCTCCAAAATCAGTTCAAATGTCTCCAAAACCAATTTTAACCCTTCAATTAAACCCAACTTGGCCAATTTAACCATTTTGGCGAAACCCCCCAAATTGCCTTTAAAGGCCCAATTTCTCCAAATTTACCTTACATGTCCATCAATTTGGTCCCAATTTCCCTCAATTTTCAATTCTAAAATAACATTCACATTTCATAGGAGCAATCTAAATCAAGTCTAAGCCTAATTTTCCCATGCTTTGAGATAAATCTTGATCTAAGTCGAACTCCCAATTTTGGCCCTATGATATAATCCCACCAAATTGAACCCCATAGCCTACTTAATTTGCCCCAATTTTGATCATAAATCTTTTATAACACTCTTACACACCAAAAATAACCTTCATTTGGCCTTGGTGAAGCCTAAATTTTATTTAATTTCAACCCAATTCCAAAAATCCCCAAATTTGCCCCAAATTGGCTGTCTCCAAATTCCACCAAATTGAATGCCTTAACCCCAAAATTAGCACCCAACTTATTTTAAAACTATTGATGAAATTCATATAAACCATTTTCAACAATCAATTGTAACCTCACCCAACCTTTGCCCAACCTAGACTTAAGTCTAGTCCAACATGCCCAAATGGACCAAAATCCCAAAATCCTTCAATTTGAGCTTCTAATTGGACTCAAAATCATTTCAATACTTCACAAAAATCTTCATGACAATAATCCATATAATGTTGATCACTCAATTGGGCTCAAAGTCATGGGTAGCCTAACCCAAACACAACTCTAAGCACACTCTATTGACCAAGCTAAACCTCCTTGGACGAGCCATGGTGAGCTATGGACCATTGGATCCCTAAATTAAGGGATTTATGCCCATTTATGGGTCTTAACCAAAAATCTCCCCAGTCATCACTTGCCATTGATGATTAACCATAATTAACCATCCCCTAGCTCTTGGCCACCTCCTCTAGCCCTGTCGGCTGGACTACTGGCCGGAAAACACCAAAACCAAGAGCCCCAAGCCAAAATTCAAACCCAAACTCAACCATCTGAGCTGGAAAATTCCAATTGGCTTTAGCACCTCAAAAGCCTCTACCTAAGCACCATTTTACATCCCTCAATTGGCCATGACAGCTACCCTAGGCCATTTTATTTAAACCTCACCTCCATGGCCAAGGAAAAAGAGCTGAAATTTGTTAAAGAAAATTTTCTCAACGGAACTCTATCAAATTGCTCTCAGAGACTCCCTAAGAACTCTTAAGTTCAAGCCAATCATTTTCCCTCACTGATCCCCACTGTGGAAGCTCAATTTTGAGCTCAAGTTTCTGCTAAAACTAGGACAAAACTCTCCACAGCTCAAGAGCTCACCAAACTCCAATTACTTATGCACGCACTAACCTCACAGTGACAGAAGTTGATTCCCCAAAAAAGCCTCCTCTGAAATAGCCTATAACCTAGTTGTAGACCAACACCTAAAAACCACCTTGATCAAATTTATACCTAGACCATTCACTAAGGCTTGGGACTTCATCCGAAGGTTTGTTGGGACCAATTGAAGCTACCACAACCATTTGATTGAGGCCTCCCTTCTCAGACAAAGGCATTGAACCCTAACCCTAATTCAAACTTATTTTTACTCTTCATATGTATTTACTGTATTTCATACCATACAATATGAATGGATAGGTTTGTCTTGAGTAGATGAAGGTTTAGAAACAAACCCCATGCGATTTTGGTAGAGTCTAGGCCAAGATCTTAAAGTTTTTTTGTGAACGGCTCACGGGTTAGGTCACTTAGGGATTTTAACGGATAGCCATCCGATCGCGTGTGTGTTCAACGGATGGAAGAGATCAAGCCGGACCGATCCATGGTGCATAAAGCGTGATCCGTGTGGAGGCTACGTGGCTAGCGCCATTAAATGGCAGAGCGACTTGTGGAGCCTTCAGAGCAGACAAGGATGAGTTCGCGCTGCATGGATAAGTAGAAAAATATGGAAATTTTGAATTGTTTTAAATGCCTAAACTTCAAAAATCCATATTTTTCTCTATAAAGTTCATAAAAATAAAATAAAAATACCCTCTTGCTCAGTGAACAGAGGAGAATAATGTGGACAAAAAATAAGAATTATTTTTCAAACATATGATTTTAAATGAGTTATATACCCTCTGCAGTATTTTATTTCTCCATGGCTTAAAATATTTCACCATGGCTTGAAATTTTGAGGGTTTATTCCCCATCACAAAGTGAATGTTCTCTGTTTTTTCGAAGGTCGGACAGCATCTCTGTGCCTCTAACCCTAATTTTTAAGCTAAGGTGACCATTTTGGCTTATTTCAATTATATAAGCCAAAACATCACTTGAAAAATTATGAGAACAATTTTAGTAGGTTTCTTGTGGTTGGAGAAGTCTAAGAAAAATATTGTGATTCTTTAAATCATTTTCTGAATTTCTATACTTAGTTAAATGTGAATACCTTGTATTAATTTGTGTAAACTAAATACATATAAAAAATTAACAAAATCAACTCCACATCGTTCATAAAAATCATATTTACCCAATGTAAAAATTTGACGTAAAATCTAAAAAATTATTTGCCTTAGTTTAAGCACTAATGTGGATTTTTTAAGAAAGCTTGTATTTTTGTAGAAAAATAATTATAATAAATTAAATACACTTAGAAAAATTATGAAAAGTAGTTTTTTGAGTTCCTTGTGATCAGAGACACTTAGGAAAAATAAGATATATTTTTGGTAAATTACTTGATTTTGAGCCTCATCTTGAATTTAAATAATTAAGAATAAATAAAAATTTTAAAATTACCAAAATATTTCGAAATGTCCCTAACTGTTCTTTGGTCACATGAGACTCAATAAAATATTTTTCCTAATTTTTTTAAGTTAAAAATAACTTTTTAAAAACTTAAAAATGAAATTTTCTCTCTAAAAATAATTATAATAAATAAATTAAAAATAAAAAAAAATAGAAAATTTAATTCTCTGAGTTTTCTAAACTCAGAGAACTCTAATAAAAATATAAAAATAATTTTTACAAATAAAAAACATTTTCTATTTAAAATAAATCATGAAAATTGATTTAAACTAAAATAATAATAATAATAATTTATTCAAAAAAATCATGAAATTTTACCTAAATGTTTCTCTGACCTAAGAAATCCTATGATAATTTTTTCATAACTAAAAACTTTATTTTGGGAAGTTAAATAAATCACCTTTTGAAAATCTTATTATCTAAATTAAATTAAAGTTTGAGAGGTCCACATATCCTCCTTTAATATCATAATTACCTCTTGGATTTGATACTCTAAACCCTCAAAATCATTTGAGTTATGTTTAATGAGTTATGAGGTGAAATACCCCAAAGGCAAAGTGATAATTTTAGACTTTGGTGCCTTAATCAAAATTTAGGATTATCAAAGGGAAAATGGGTAAATTTGATCTTAATAAATGTTTTTGGATGATTGAAATACAATGGGGCTAAAATATAGAAAACCATTCAACACCCTTGCACAACATCAACTAAAAGCATAATTCTCATAATCTTCATGAC
The DNA here is from genome assembly GCF_001263595.1 of Phalaenopsis equestris. NCBI lineage: Eukaryota > Viridiplantae > Streptophyta > Magnoliopsida > Asparagales > Orchidaceae > Phalaenopsis > Phalaenopsis equestris. The sequence continues at coordinate 104,081 of NW_018165168.1, forward strand.
TTGGAAGTCAATTAAAGATCAAATGATTCTTAAGTGATGGGTTTAAGACAGAAGCTGATAATTTACTTTTCTAAAGCCCAAAGTTGAGGATGATGTGGTCATTTAATAAGGATATATGGTATTTAAATCAAAACTTTAAAAACCATCATTTCACTCATTATGATATTTAAAGGCTTAGTAGTGACGTAGGTTCGATGTCTAAACTCAAGTTGATTGGATTTAGAAAATGATATGATTGGTGATTAACATCTTTAAGCACTACAAGGCTGAATTTAACTCCGGGAACAACAATCTTAAATGACTCAAACACACCTTAAGGGCACCCACTCACATAACTTTTAAATGAAACATTAATTGACTAATCTATCCTATCCTTGGGACAATTAAATTCTTAAGCTTCAATGAGCAATGGGGGTAGCCACACTCTAGCCTCAAATGATTATTGGAACATTATGATAAGATCAAAATGAACTGGGAATATTTTAAAAGATATTCAAAATGATCTAGGGCCACACCTTGAACATTTTGAAATCTATTGGATATTCTGAAGGGCAAATTGGAATTGTCATATTTTGTTCTAAAACTATCCACTAGGATCTTCCGAGATTCAACAAAATCATAACTTGGGGTTTGGTAGCTAAACCTCCATCTACTCTTACAACTTAAACCTTCTAGCCATACTTTCAAGTACTAACCTTTCAGGTGGTGGAGCGAGAAGACTCGACAGGTACATTTTTAAATTAATGCATTTACCTTCTTGTACTTCTTATTTCAAACTTGCATGTTAAACAACGATGTCACCCGGCATGAAAACCTAAAACTGCTATGATATCCACAAAACAAAAACCAAAACTAAAATCAAACAAGATAAAAATCACCTCCACAATAATCAAAATATAAGATAACACAAAATTTAATCACAAACATCACAAAACCACAATTGCAACAAAACTAAGATGTATCTATCGGGTGATCGGGAATCCCTCGGAGGAGGTAACCTACGGTTGCTAACAAAACTTCCCACGGTCTAAATGAAAGTATGAAATTCATTAAGTTGAGTTGAGTAAATTCATTTGGACTAAGTGAATCAGATAGAAAAAATAGTGGTACCGAAACAAGGGAACCGTAGAATCTTAACGAGTGTCGCTGTAATCAACTTTAACATGCCCCAAAACATTTAAAGAACTTTAACCATAAGGAAATTTGATTTGAAATCATAACCTAAAACACTAAAAAATTTAAACTCGTCACGGTAAGGAGCTTAGAGCCAGCATTGTGGGCAGCACGACTATCTTCAACAACAAAACCTATTTACATCAACTAAACCATCCATTCCTTAGAATTAAACAACAAGCCATAAGATTTCAAGGTTGTTTGATTATGCAACATAAATTCTCACCTTATGTTTAGGCCTTTGCACAATCATGTTGTTCAATATAAGAACTAACTCATCTTAGGATCCCGAGGTTGTCGTTCGTCATGACCTAAACCCTCACATCCTCTAGGCTATTTTTGTGATCGTTTCCCACAAATGTAAGCCCCAAATTAATAAAATTGGCAAGATGAAACATTCAAATAATTTCTCCTCAAAATTGAAACCAAACATTAGGATAGCTTGGAAAGTCACTGAGGTTCTCCTCCGAATCTATGACATCCCTTAGTTCTTCCTCCTTTGGACTTTAGAAAAAAATGCTCCAAATTTGAGTCATTCCCCTTTCACACCTCTACGTTTGATATTGTTGAAAAGTCATATCCTTTTTACCTCTTTAAAGACAATATTTTCTGATTTTTATTGAGAGTTTTCTTAGGTGACTTTAGTTATCTAGGATGTAATTAACTATAGGTGCTTTCTCTTATAGAAAGCTTTTCCGAACCCAGCTTAATATAAACTCTATTTAATTTTTCATATTAAATAAGGGAATTTGTCGAAAAATAAAATGGTTTCGCAGACCAAACGGATGTCATATATTTCTTAGTTTATTTGATCGAGTCTCTCCTCATCCTCAAGTCTTGTGTTTGTCCTTCAGGAAAGATACAGAATTTGAGGTACAATGTTATTTCATTTAAAATATGAAAAATATGGGGTTAGTTTCCTTCCAAAGTAGGCGACGAGATTTCGATTTCCTTGACCGATAGCTTCTAACGAGTAACTCCTTAACCAAAAATAGTGTCAACAGCATCTGGTCACTCCGCTGGGGAATGTCTTTTCTTTCCATTTAAATCAGGAAATATTATATTCATACATTGGTATTGTGTCCATGTCCCTCTTGAACAAAATTACCTTTCTTTTGGTTGGCATGCTTTACCCATTTCCTTCTAAAGAAAGTATGGTCAACTCATTGGACTTTAGGACCGCCTGTTAAATCATCTTCAAACACAAAAGTTCAGGGGGCCATTAATGTTACGTTGGACCCCCAATAAGTGTTTTGGAGGACTAATCCCATCTTGGGACTGTGCGTTGTTAAGTTGGTCCCACATTGTGTCCTAAACTTCACCTTTTTCTCTTTCGTGTTTGATTTGTTCTCTTGCAAATTAAATTGGATTGTGTCGTGCTACGCGTGCTCTTTAAATTTTCCTTATACTAATTAAATCTTTCTACCTTCAAACTATTTTTACTAAAATCTTAAAACCTCCATAAATTAAATAAAGACTTACCTGGTCTACAGAATGGCCTTTGCTATTTTTAGTGCTTGTCCTAGAATTACGAGGTATTGGCCAAATAACTAACCTCAGAGCTTTCTCTTTTAAAGCTGCTGCAATGGTGTTCCCAACGCTAACTTATTCCTGCAACCTGCCAACGAGCCACAAAGCCAGCAATGTCACTCCCACCATTAAGTTTGGAGTAGGATTTGAAGATCTCGAGGTCATCTTCAGGAAAACCTCGTTTGTCTTAATGATAGTTGCCCTCCAAAAGTTTAGGAACCATCTATTGAGTGTAGCTTGAGTTGCTCTCAGGACTTCCCTTTTTGTAAGAAGGTCAAGACTACTGCCACCGCGGAACTTACCAAGCCGGCTGTTCCCGCTACTGCTAAGGGAAAGGAAGTTATGATCTTTGAAGACCCGACTGAGGGGTTAATTGTCCCGCCATTAGTGTTTGAAATTGGATCAAGTTCAAGGACTACAGCGTTAACCCAAACCCAAAGGAGAAATGGTAGCTGAAAGGTTTAGAGGGCTACTAAAGCCCAAATTCCTAAGGAAGTACCTGTTGATGAAGATCATCATCAGGATGAGTCAGGATTACCGGAGAACTATCCACTTCTGAAAGGGAGTAGGTTCATTTTAATGGATACCAATGAGTAGAAAAGTATCTAAAAGATTGTCGCCACTTGTCGGCACTATTTTTGGTGTGGAGTTTGC
>NW_018165169.1:0-449 GCF_001263595.1 Phalaenopsis equestris
TTTCTAGACCTCAACCAAAAGTGAGGACAACAATATACTATGCTAGTAAAACTCTCAATGATGCACAAATTAATTATATTGTGACTGAAAAAGAGTTACTAGCTATTGTGTATGTTTTAGATAAAATCATATCTTATTTAATTGGAGCTAAATGTGTTGTGCATATTGATCACTCAGCTATTAAACATCTGATGCAAAAGAAGGATGCTAAACCAAGGTTGATTAGATGGATACTTTTGATGCAAGAATTTGATCTTATGGTTATTGATAGAAAAGGAATTGATAATCAAATTGTTGATCATTTGTCAACATTAGAAAACCATGAATCATCTGGCACTGACAATGAAATTACAGACAGTTTTCCTGATGAACAACTTTATAATATTAATGAGTGGAAAATATCATGGTATATTGATATTGTTAACTTGATATTGTTAAATATTTTGCCA
>NW_018165169.1:470-1732 GCF_001263595.1 Phalaenopsis equestris
TGACACTGCAACAACAAAGAAAATTCATTCATGATGCAAAAGCATGTTTTTGGGATGAGCCTTATCTATATAAACAATGTAAGGATCTTATTATGAGGAGATGTGTACCTTATGAAGAAACTGAGCTAATCATTCAGAAATGTCATGATTCTGAATTTGGAGGATATTTTGAGATTGATAAACCTACTTATATAATTTTACAAGCTGGAATTTATTGGCCTACTATCTTTACAGATGTTTATAGATACATAAAAACTTGTGATCGATGTCAACGAGTAGGCAATATATCTAGAAGAAATGAAATGCTTCTGAATTTCATGTTAGAAGTTGAGATCTTTGATGTTTAAGGATTAGATTTCATGGGACCATTTATTCCTTCATTTGGGAACTTATACATATTAATTGCAGTGGACTACGTTTCAAAGTGGATTGAAGCACAAGCTTTACCTCGTTGTGATGCTAAAAGTGTTTCAAGGTTTTTAATGAAATATATTTTCACTAGATACGGAATGCCTAGAATGATTATCATTGACGGAGGATCCCATTTTAGTAATAAATATATTCAGAGATTGGCAAAAAAATTTAATATTATTCATAGAATCTCCACTGCCCATCATCCTTAAACCACTGGGTTAGCTGAAGTTTCTAATAAAGAGATTAAACAAATACTTGAAAAGACTTTAAACCCTAGTAGAATAGATTGGTCCACTAAACTAGATACTGCATTATGAGCTTACAGGACTGCTTATAAAACTCTTATTGCAATGACTCCTTACAGATTGATTGTTTGAAAGACTTGTCTCTTACTGGTGGAATTAGAACATAAAGCATATTGGGCGATTAAAGAATTCAATTAGAATTTGAAAGATGCTGGTAAGAAGAGATTGTTTCAATTAAATGAATTGGAAGAATTAAGAAATGAGTCTTATGATAACAATAGAATTTATAATGAAAAATTAAAGTTATGGCATGATCGGAAGAGAACTTTGAACCAGAACAAGAAGTTTTACTTTACAACACTAGGCTAAAGTTATTCTCTAGGAAATTTAAGTCTCGTTGGTTAGGACACTTTACTGTGACTCAAGTTTATACTTACGGAGCTGTTGAGATTGAGGATCAAAAAACTGGAAATAGATTTAAAGTAAATGGACACAGATTAAAACCATATTATGAGGGTAAAAGACCAAAATTTAAAGAGGTTTTAATGATCAGTCAACCTGAATGACACCTGAATAGGTTGGGCTGATGACGTTAAACCAAGC
>NW_018165169.1:1767-5925 GCF_001263595.1 Phalaenopsis equestris
TAATTTATTCACAATTATAGTAGTTTTTATTTGAGATTATCGCTAGTTTATGGTAGTATTAAGCTCTACTACTCTTATTTACCCTTGAATCATCATAAGAATTGGATCCATAGAAAAAAATTGGAATGCATGCGGAACAGCGCGAAACTATGAAAATGTTTCCTTGGGCGCCGACGGTAGGTTTTTCCCGAGAGTCTAGGCAAAATTAATACAGAGGCTCGCCGAAAACAAGACCGGGGACGAGACCGGTGAGATGGTGATTACTTGGGTTCAAATGGCAGTTTTTGGCGATTTTTGGGCGAGAGTTATCCTTTTAAACTCCAAAATTTGATTCCTAGTTCATATTTTCCCCCCAAAAAAGAAGTGAAACTCCACCAATTTCATTCTTATGGCATCCAATTCCTTTGATAATCCCAGAATGCGAGTTTTCAATCGACAAAAGTTTATTAGTGCGGAAGCACAGCGAATCTTCAACAAGTTACTGACGAAAAAAAGATTGATCAAGGAACGAGGATTTGTAAATTGCGGATTGAATAATCCCACAATGGCAATTGAAGAAACGATAGTGCGGTGAAGATGGCAAGTGCTGGCTACACTACCACCACTGTGGTGGTTCCTGTGGTAAAAGAATTTTATGCAAATTTACATGGAATCAACCAGGGAGTTGTTTATGTGCGAGGAAGATGGATCACTTTTACTCCTGCACGGATCAGCAAAATATACACGATCGAAAAAGTTTCTATCTTCCACTATTCCAATTTTGTCCCAACGAGAAACCAGATGAATGAAATTTATCAATGTTTAATGAACAAAACTGATGACTGGGAAATAAGAAAAAATGCGTATGTTAGTTTTTCTGCGACACTCCTAAATCCCATTTCAAAAAATTGGCACTTTTTCATTTCTGTGAAACTATTACTGACAATGAAGATCGGCAAGGTTCCTAAAGAAAGTGCTATTTTGAATTACTACATCTAAAGGGGACTGTCGATTGCCATTGGATCAATAATTGTGAAGTCGGTTTTGGGTCTGATCGTTCATGGATCAACTTATGGGCTTGGACACCCTTCCACAATTTTCTCACTTTGCAGTCACTTCCAAGTGTCCTACGAAAATTGGGAAAAAGGTACTGCTACCTTGGAAGCCTTTGGACCCAACTGAGAGTTTCCCAATTTTTGAAGATGAAAATGACATGGCCATTAAAGCAGATCAATCATCTCAGAATTCCCTGCTGATTTAACCCTTAGTTCTTGACAAGACTCTGGTGATCCTACGCAGAATCAAGAAATTGGAGAAGGAGGTACAAAATGTCATGAATGCAATTAATAATAATTCTGATTTCTTTAATCATCTAGACTGGAGGATGAAAGAACATTTTGAGCACTCTAGACATTTAGAAAATAGTTTGATACGGCTGATGAGGAGGATGAAATTAATAGAAGAGGATTCTACTGAAGAATTTCCATACCGACCCTTCTATAACCTCTTCGCACATGTGCAATCAATGGGTGATCTCAGAGGAGAATCTAGTACTGAATCTGAACAGTAGTAGATTTATATTGCTACCTGTCTGTCTATGTATGTAATTTGATTTGAACTATGCATTTACTTTTTTTAAAAATTATGCTTTTAGATCACTGTATAGTTGAGACTAAGTATAGGATGTTTTGTTTTCAGCGTTTTGAGTATTGTGGCTTGGATTGCAATGCTGAATTAATGTATTGAGGATGAGAAAATACTAAACTTAGGTGTGTTATGTAAGGTAAATTGTAACTCTTGGAATTTGTATATAAATGTGTTGTTTTGTGTTGTGAAGGTTTAATTATGATAAGTACATCATTTAATCACCTAAAATTATGTTTATAATGACTGAAAGGATGTCGTTAAGGCGTGAAATTGATCGAAATTGCAAAAATCTAGAAATTGAACCAAATCAATAGAGCCCGCCGATGGCTCCCTAGCCGATGGCTCCCTAGACGCAGCCGACGACAGACTTTTCCCAAGGCTAAGAATATAATTTCAATAGAACACGCCGACGGCGCCGAATACCCCGCCGATGGAGAGATCCCGAAAAAACACCTTTAATCGCGATTTTGACCAGTCAACCGCCACTATTCATCATCCCCTTCTTTTAAAAAATGAAAATTTTGACCTAGGGCTTGAGAGATCTTAGATTTAGGGGCGGGTTCAAGGCATTTAGACACCGGATTTGATCATCTCTTGGTAAGAGCTTCACTCCAAACTAAAAATATTTGATTTTCATCATGAATTTTTTCCACATTGAGAGAATCTGAAAATTTTGGATCTAAAAAATTTGAGAATGTGAAGAAAATATTGGCAATAAATTCATGGAACTTAGTGTTAAACTCGTAGAATTACTTTTGGAAGCCATTATTTGCATATTTGAAGTATATTTTGGAATTTTTCAATAATTGTGATTAGATTGAAATGGCTCCACGACAAAAGAGATGACTTGAGTTCGACGAGTCTCGCTTCGTCAATGCGAAGGCTCAATCAAGGTTTACTTCAGTGTTTGAAGGAAAGAAATGCATACAAGATCAAGTTTTTTAGAGTTTGGGAGGAGAAATTGAACGAGTTATTACCAAGCGGAGGTGGGAAAACTTATGTTACACCACCAATAAAGCTGATGCAAACACCACCAATACCACCAATAAAGCTGATGCAAACGTTGTAAAGGAGTTCTACGCCAATGTAATCTATTATGACGATGTAATCGTTCAAGTGTGTGGATTTCCTATTGAGTTTACTGCTGCTCGCATCAACACTTTTTATGAAGTCCCAGACTCTTATAGTTGCCACTATGAATCCTTTAGTACAATGGAAGGCCCCCTTAATGATGTGATCAACTTTCTCACTGATGTTAAAGGAACGTGGAAGATTAAACAACGAGAACAGGTAATTTTTTTTGTTTCCATGCTGAATGCCACCTCTGAGGCGTGGCACTATTTTATTTCCTCTACTCTGTTACCAACTTGTCACCATAGTGAGGTAACTAGAGATAGAGCTATTCTGAATTTATGTATTTAGAATAATAGAACTCTAAATGTGGGGAGAATAATTTTTAAGAATATAATGACTACGTTGAGGAGTGAGACAAGTGGAGGTCTAGGACATCCTGGCCTCATTTATGCACTTTGCCAACTTTTTAGAGTGGAAGCTAGAGATGAAGAATGGGTTTACCCTATGAAGCCCATTAGTAAAGCCAATTTAAAGACTTATGAATCCCATGAGAAATGGAGAAGTGGAAGTAGGAGTGAAGAACCTTCTACTAGTAGAGATGTCCCCTCTACAAGTTATGACCTTCCACCTTCTAGTTCCCCTACCCTCTCTGATTCGATGAATGAGTTGACCTTGCAGCGGAAGATCATAGAATTGATAAATGAAAGGATTGGACGTTTAGAACGTCGATATGATTATGATAGTGAGTACCTTCAGAGGCATTCAAATTTTGAGATAATTTATTATGAAGCTCAGGCCCGACACTACAGAGGTGAGCCTGATGTTACTTTTCCTAAGTGCCCGCGGTATACTCAGTATCAACCTGATCCACCTGCTGATCAAGGCGATGAAGACATAGCTTGGGATTTTGATATCTAAATGTAATTGATGTACTTATATTTTTACTTTTATTTCTGTAATTTTGTTGTAATAGAAATGAATGTTGTGTATTTTGACTTTCATTTTTAGTATTACGCTGTACTTGGATAATTTTAATTTTTGTTATAAAGTTAGTGCGATAGTTAAATGTGCATGTGTAGTTTAATAGATGTTGAGTAGTATTTTGTGGATTGTAATGTAATGTGATCTTTATTTTTGCATTTTAATTTTAATTGTTTTATTTAGTACTAGGAAATGTGGTGCTTGTTTAATGTTTTAGTTTTATACTTATTTCAAAATTTCATTACCCAAAAATTCCTCTAATAATTTATATGTATAGAAAGCTCCTAATATTACAGACCAGGTGAAGTAGAAATGTTGAGAAGGCCTGCAAAAATTTCAGAATGATGAAAATGCCTAAAATACTAAGGTATGATTTATATTTAGAGTTTTTCTTTCCACCTGTATTATTTTATATTTAAAAATTTAAGTTTGGGGAAGGGAAGAAAATGAGTAACTATTAGATGTCCTCTATTTAAT
>NW_018165169.1:5935-13698 GCF_001263595.1 Phalaenopsis equestris
AATCTTTTAAAAATTTAAGTTGGGGGGGAAAAAATTCCTTTTTAAAGAAAAGACACTTAATTTTATTTGTCCTCAATTAGTTATATTTTCAAAATTTTTAAAAATTTTTAACATGACCTTTGATATTAGAGGGTAACTTTAGATAACTATATCTATGTTTCTAAAGATATAGTAAACTTGAGTAAAATTTTTAAATAATAAAGGTTAATCTTAGAGATTAGGATTATTTGTTACGATAGAATAAGACTGTATTTTTCTATTTTTAGTAAAGGAATTTGTATTTTTGAAGTATTTAAAATCTTAAAGATTCATGTAAGAAGAAAAGATTAAAACTTTATGAAAAATCCTTAAAGATAATATAAATTTATAAAGTGAAGTAATGTGAAATGTTTTTAACTTTCAGAAAGGGATAGGGAAGTTCAAAATCATTAAAGGCTACCCAGATATAGTAATCCTCACTTGAAAAAGGAAAAAGAAAGGATTGAAAACAATCCCAGAAAAGAAAAGAAAAATATATCAGATTGAAAGAAATCCAAATGAAAAAAAAGAAAAGAAATAAAAGAAAAAATTATGCAAGTGAGGAGAAGCTTGAGCTAATTAAAAATTGGCTTCACTTGAATCATCTTAAAGAAGAAGGCTTGGCTACATTTTCTAAACTTATATTTTAGTATTAGCATATTTAATAGTAAAGTTTCATGAAGTTCTTTTTCATATGGACATTCTAGGTGGATTTAATATGAATAAATTGCAATTTTCCTTGAGAAGAATAGAGAATCAAAAAAGCTTAGACTTGACTACTAGATATTCTTATACCTTTAGTATTAACTGGGGTTATTTTGAATTTTTTTTTTAAGTGATGTTATTTTATCTAGTGAACTAAGATTTGGAAATCAAGAAGTTAAAATCTTTACCATAAGTCATTTTTTTATGTAATAAAGGAGTTACTTGAGGATAAGTAACATTTAAGTTTGGGGTATTTTGATACACAAAAAATATATGCATTTTTAGACCCATATTTTAAACCCATTTTTGGTGATATTGCACTTTAATGGAAGGTATATTCTATATTTTATTGCATGTTGTTCATTTTGAGGACTTGGGGTCATTAGAGAAAAAGATGCAAAAAGGAATGAGATTGGAGCGAAAAGGGCCAAAATGTGCAAAATTGAATTAGGGCGCCGATGGCGCCATCGACCCCGCCGACGGCGAGATTTTCCCGAGACTCCAGAATTAATTCGTTAAGAAGGTCCGCCGATGGCACCCTCGAGGCCGTCGATGGCGAGCTCGGCGGATATGCCTAATCAGGCTTTGGATAAGGCCAAATTTTGAAGGGATGCTTAGGCAACTCTTGGGAAAGCTCATCCACAACTTTAAAAGAATGTTTTGGTAGAAAATTAAAGAGTCGAGAAGTTTGGGAGAGAGTTCCTGAAGGTTAGAAAGGTTTCAATAGTGAGTAAAAATTGTGAGTAATTCTTCGAGAGATTATAAGAGTGGGGGGAAAGTGAGAGATTTCTTTCTCCTTTCTGCTTCGAAGAGGAATTTTGTGTGTTGTAAATAAATGAAGAGATTCAGAGGAACATTGAGGAGTATTCTTGGGGATAAATTAGAGATAAGTTATTTACTTATTGTAGTTTGTATGAATTTGATTTTATATAAGAATTTTAAGTTTTGTTGTGTTTTCCCCATGATATCTGAGTAGTTTTCTCTGTCTTTCTCCTTTTCTTGAGATTTGTGAAATGGTGATTTGAATTGGTGAAGCCATGAAAATGTTTAAGAAGTTGTGATGATCTTTTCACTTTGATCTTAATTTACTTTCAATCTAGTCAAATGAATTGTTAAAATATGTTGAGCTTTACAACTAAAGTGAGGATTACATCCAAGATTCAGGGAGGTCAAAGTCCTTGGAAGTTGGGTGTAAATAAATAGGGAAATAATATTATCTTGCGTAGAATTGGAGAGTTTAGATTGACAGACAAAAATCCCCAATTTGTTCCTATCGTTTGGGTGTTGAAGTGTAGATGTTAGCCCTTAGGCGAGGAGAATGTGGGAGCTCCGAAGTGAGAGTCGGTATCCTCCCAGCCTAGTCGCAGATTAAGTAAACCAACGTAGGATTAGTCAATGTTCTTTATGCCTGGACCAAAGGGTAAAGAATATTTATGCTCCTATTTGGCACAATATAATTTGAACTAATTCACTTTATCCATTCACTATAATTTATTGGCAAGGAGAAGGATGCTTTCTTATATCGAATATCACTTCTGAACCTTCATTAGAATATTTAGTTATTTAATAGTTATTAAAATTAAATATTTATTTCAATTGTTTATTAGTGACAGATAAGCAAATTGAACTTCATTGTTGCAATTAAAGTATTACTTTTCTAAATTCTTAGTTCGTAGTTCTAATATTACTCCCTGTGGGATTGATATCTAGGAGTCCATTAAAGCCCTATATTACTTGAGTGATACGTATACTTGCGTTGATAAGTGTGACTTTGCAATTATTGAATATTTATTATGTTCATATTTATCTTATATTTTTAAGCATATATAAAGTGCGGTCATATATCATGCAAATATATGTCCTAAACTTTTTTTAGGGTTTTGTGGTTGTCGTTTAGTACGACATAAATCCTTCTATCTTCATATGTTATTTTTCATATGTCGTTTACATATAAGGTCAAAATTCATATAAATTGTAGGATTGAAACATTAAAAATAATATCACTTCCAAAAATTTACAGCCGAACAATAAGACAGCTTGGGAAGTCATTGAGGTTCACCTCGAGATCTATAACATCCCCCACTTCTTGCTCCTTTGAATTCCAAAATAACTATTTCTATTTGATCCATTCCCACTGGATTTTTTCTATAAACAACCATGAAAACTCAACTTTGATTTCTTAAAGACAAAATCCCTTATCTTAATCAAGAGTTTTCTTAATGGTGTACTGGCGTCGGTCATTTAAGATGTAAGTAGCTATAGAGGCTTGCCTCTATAAGGAATTTAGAATCAAGGTAATATAAACCCTATAAAATCTTCATATTAGGTTGAGGAATTATCTGTCACAAAATTTGTAGACTAAAAGGATGTCATAAATTTCTTAGTATAAATAGTCGAGCATACTAACAAGTGATGTGCCTAACTTTCAGAGTGGTGTATTACTAGTGCTTAACTATTTAAACTATTAAATGAATGATATATATCATTTCTCATTTTTTAAAATCAAAATATTACTTTTTAAAATAAAATCTAAATTATATATGTATTAAATTAAATTATCTTAAAAAAATGACCAAAATTTTATTCTCCCTGTTGCCTCTTTACTACAACTGGTTGGCTCTCTTCCCTTGGCTTCTTATTTATTAGAGTTTGGTTAAGCTTAGATTTTTTTCTCCCCTACAATCATGGGAGGGTGAAATTTTTGAATCAAATGGTTGAAGAACCTCATCATGGTCACCTCAATTATAGAGGACATCTTGCTACTCACCAAAATTCTCTCATGTTAAAAACTAACTAAAGGGAAGGAAATTCGAAAAGAGTCATGCTAAACTGCTGACCACAACCAATTTATAAGGACTACATGCATGAAAATTCAAGAAGTTCAATTATTATAAGTACTCATACCCTATTTATAGGGACTACAGACATGAAAATCTAAGAAGTTCAATTATTAAAAGCACTCATTATGCAATAAGTAAATTTATGCATTTAATTCTCTTATTTTTATCACAATTTTCAGTTTCAATAATTAAGATAATTGGATAACTAAATATTTACATAAAAAATATGACTACATAAATCTCTAAAAAATATAATAGATCTAGATTATGAGCACCAAAGGATAGAGTACCAACAATAAAGGACATTGTACCAAGATAGTCAAAAAAGGAAATGCCAAGCTTTGTTTCCTTTGGTTCAAATTTTGAGCCAACCAAATATGAGCACATTTATATCAATGAATAGAAAGCCCCTAATCCTAGGGACAGTCGTTCATTACCAACTCCCTAAGTCGATTCTAGAATTCTTCACAAAGATGGTCAGATGGCATCCACTGAATACCTTTGTAATCCTTTAAGAAGACCCCCTTCCAAGGAGAGATATCTAGTAAATTAGGTTGGTACACCCTTGTCGGCAGTATTTTTGGGGGTTCATCCTTTGGAAGTTGTCGGTCGTCGGAATCAGAATCACATCACTCGCTTCGGTTCTTGAGGAAAACCTCGGTGACTTCCCAAGCTATCCTACTGTTTGGCTTCAATTTAGAGGAGAAATATTTAAGTTTTTCATCTTACCAATTTTATTAATTAAGGCTTACATTTGTTTGAAACGATCACAAAATTATCCTGGAAGATGTGAGGATTTAGGCCGTGAAAAACGACAACCTCAAAATCCTAAAGCGAGTAAGAGCTTATAATATATAGCAGAGCCATACACAAGCCTAAAAAAAGTTAAGGATTTATGTCGCACTAGAGGAACAACCTCAAAATTCTATGGCTCAGTTGTTAATTCTAAAATATGGTTTAGCTGGTATAGACATGTTTTGCTGTTGAAGATGGTCGTGCTGCCACAATGCTAGCTTCAAACTCCTTGTCATGGCAAGTTTAAGCTTTCTAATGTGTCAAATCAAGTGTTTACTAAGGTTATGGTTATTTAAATATTATGAGGGATGTTAAATTTGATTAGAACAACACCTAATAGGATCCCACGGTACCCTCATTCCGGCACCACTATTTTCTTTCAAATTCACTTAGTCCAAATGAATTTACTAAACTCAATTTAATGAGTTTCATACTTTCATTTAGACCATGGGAAATCTCATTATGGCTTTCATTTAGACCATGGGAAATCTCATTAGCAACTTAATGAGTTTCATACTTTCCTTCAACGGGTTCCTCATCATCTGATAGAGACTTTTAAATTTAGTTTCAATTTTTATTTTGTTGTGTTTGTGATTAAATTTTGAATTTTCTTATAATTTGTTTGTTGTGGCGGGGGTTTTTTTCTTTTTTTGATTTTTATCTTATTTAATTTTTACTTTTGGTTTTAACATGCAGGGTGACTTTAAGCATGCAATCAAGAAACAAGAGGTATGAAAAAGTAAACGCAATAACTTAAAAGCATACCTGTCGATTCTTCCCACTCCTCCTCCTGAAAGGTTAGCTTTGGCAATATGTATAAAATTTTGTAAGGAATTCAAATTGCAGGAGTATATGAAAGTATAGCTACCAAACCCCAAGTTATGACTTTATTGAGTCTTGGAAGATCTTAGTGGATGATTTTGGATTAAAATATAGTAAGTTCAATTTTCCATTCAAAATATTCAAAAGATTTCAAAGTACTTGGAGCATGACCCTGAATCACTTTGAAGATTTCTTGAAATATTTCGAGTTTGTTTTGAACTTATCATCTTGTTTTATAAATCCTCCAAGGTTGAGCTAAGGTTATCCAATTGCTCAATGAAACTTGATGTTTTATTCACTTCAAGGCTAGGACACTCAATCAATCAAATAATATTTCATTTAAGAGTTATGTGGGTGGATGTCTCTAAGGCAAATTTTAGTAAGTAAAGGTTTTGGTTTCCACAGTTAAAATCGAGCTTATATTGTAAAAAGGTGTTAATCATCAATTATGTTATCTTCTAAATACAATCAAATAAATTTAAATGTCAAGCCTAGGTCACTAACAAGCCCTAAATAATCACGATAGGTGAAATGATAACTAGCAGAATTTTGATTTGAATGTCATGCATTCTTATTGAAAGATCACATTGTCATCAATTATGGGCATAAAATTAATAAATTATTATCTTCCTAACTCGACCCCATTACTTGAGAATCGTTTAATTTTGATTGACTTCCAAGTCATGATAATTAAGGAAATTAGAATTTTGTTCTTATTATAGAAAAGGTGGTAAGTAAGTTCCTACCTCTTAATTCCAATGTATTTCAATCATCCAAACATGTTCATTAAAATCAAAATTGCCCATCTTCCCTTTGATTAATCCTAAATCTTGATTGAGGCACCAAAACTTAAAGTTACTACTTTGCCTTTGGGGCTCTCCACCTCATAACTCATTAATCAAAATTCAAATGACTTTAATAAATTTTTAGAGAGTCCTATCCATGGGTCAATTAAAACATTAAAGGAGAAAATGTGGATTTTTAAAATTTAATTTAATTTAAGTAATTATTTAAATTAAAAGGTAGCATTTTCAAAATTAATTTACTTAACTATCCAAACTAAATTTTTTATTCGTGGGAAAAATATTAGAGGTCTCCTTAGGTCAGAGAAAAATTTAGACAAAATTTCATGATTTTTTTGAAATAAATTTTTAACTTAGTTTTGTAATTATTATTGATTTTTATGATTTAATTTGAATGGAAAAGATGTTTTATTTATAAAAATTATTATTTATATATTTATTAAACCTCTCTGAGCCCAAGGAACTCACAAAAAGAAGTTTTGCTTTTTTAAAATTTTTAATTTATTTATTATAACTATTTTAGTTAGAAAATAAGAAAAATTCATTTTTAAGCTTTTAAAATTTATTTTTAACTTAGAAAAATTAGGAAAATTTATCCTAATGAGTTCTAAGAGATTAGGGAACAAATAGACACATTTTAAAATATTTTGATATTTTTGGGATTTTAAATTATTTTAAATTCAAAATAAGGCTAAAAAATCAAGTTTTTTTTTAAAAAATAAATTTTATTTTTTCTAAGTGTCCCTGATCACAAGGAATTAAAAAAAACACTTTTCATAACTTTCTTTAAATGGATTTAATTTACTAAAATTATTTTTGTACAAAAACACAAGGTTTCTTAGAAAATCAACTTAAGTGCATAGACTAAGTCAAAAAATTTTCAAATTTTTACACTCAGTACATATGATTTTTATACACAATGTGAAATTAATTTTGTTGATTTTGTATTAGTATTTAATTTACATAAATTAAAGCAAGATATATACATTTAATTAACTATAAAAATGTACAAGATAATTCAAATCATCATGACATTTTTCCTAAGCATCTCTGACCATAAGAAACCTACTTAAATTATTCTTATAATTTTTCATGTGGCATTTTAATTTATATAATTAAAATAAGTCAAAATGGTCATCCTAGCTTGAGAATTAAGGTTATAAGCATAGAGATGCCCTCTGACCTTGGAAAAATCATAGAACATCCCCTCTGTCACAAGGAATGAACCCAAGGAATGAACCCTACAAGGAATGAACCCTAAAAGTTTCAAGTCATGGTGAGTAATGCTTGATCATAATGAATTATAATACTCCAGAGAGTATTTAATTTTTTAAAAATCAGAGAGTTAACAAATAATTTTTATTTTTAGTCCACATTACTCTCCTCTATTTACTGAGCAAGAGGATATTTTTATTTTATTTTTATGATTTTTCTAGAGAAAGATATGGATTTTTAAAGTTCTGGTATTTAAATAAATAAAATAAACACAAATTTTTCTATTTAAACGCGCGGCGCCACCTCAAACTTTGGCGGCTCTGAAAAGCTACATAGTTCTACCTCATAATTTATTTCCTCTCTCAATCTCACTTTCTTTGTTCCTCTCGTATGTTCAATGCTCTATTCCTTGGGTGTGTGTCGGTGCTATTTCGGGGGTTTGTGGGGAGTTACCCGTAAGAAACTCTGGGTCGCTAGAATTGAAATCCCATCACCTGCTTCGGAAGGATGTTGAAGTGTGAAATCAAACTGACCCCATATTTTTCATAATTTAAAATGAAAGAGT
>NW_018165169.1:14052-14387 GCF_001263595.1 Phalaenopsis equestris
GTTCAAATTTGGAACATTTTATTATAGAATCGGAAGAACTAAGAACTAGGGGATGTCATGGATCCAGAGGAGAACCTCGGCGACTTCCCAAGTTATCCTAATGTTTTGCTTCATTTCTGAGGAGGAATATTTAGGTGTTGCATCCTGCAAATTTTATTAGTTAGGGATTACATTCATGTGAAATGATCACACAAATAGCCTGGAAGATATGAGGATTTAGGTCGTGACAAACGACAACCTCGGAATCCTAAGATGAGTTAGGGCTTATATTGTATAGCAGGGCTATGCAAAGGCCTAAAGATAAGGTGAGGATTTACGTTGAATAAGCAAGCAAC